>NC_050523.1:17915306-17949052 GCF_002922805.2 Oryzias melastigma | reverse complement strand
CTGCTCTACAGAGAGGCCGAGGAAAGAACAAAGTCCTCATCCTTCTCTCATTTCATTAACACCGTGTGCTGCCCTTTTCATTCGCAGAAAATTAAATAAACCACTCAAGCTCATTACTCTTGTAAACATCAAAATGGGTTTCCCAAGCAGATATGAACTCTAATCTTCATTTCAAAGGAGGCAAACAATGGCTCTGGCGACAGCTCATGAATGTGAAGTGGATGGAGTTTTTCACTGTGTGAATCCGTTTGACCTCTGCTGAAGCGGCTTTTATAGATCTTGATAAACGCTGATCAAAAACAGTACACCCCCCACCTCCCCTCCTCACCTCAAATTAACATGCAAAGTGACTCATCATTGTGATTCATCACTGCTGACAGGCATTGAGAATACCACCTGCTACCAGACAAGAGGAGCCCGTACACACAGCCAGCCTTCCAGTCGGGGAATTTCATTACACCTCGGAATCCTGTGAATCTTGTTGATGAAACGCATCTCCTAAATGAGGGAACCAAGCTGCTTTTCGGATGACACATCTGGATCCAGCAGCAAAACCAAAATTGGCTCTTCTTTGCAGCATGCTTTTTCCTCCACAGCGAGCATGGTGCGTAAGTGAAAAATTAATACAGCCACAGATTTGTTGGACAAATACTGTGATAATTTGATCATCTGGTGCTTTTGTTATCAAACTCGGCTATTTGTGCCAAAAGGGCAGACGTACAGCTTGTCTGGAGGACGATCTCCTTTTCCTGCGATTCAGATTAATTAAGGATACACAAAACAAAAGGGACAGCTGCGTTTTTAATTGGTGCACTCGTAATATTTTTGCATCAAAACTTTACAGAAATGCAAGCAATCCTTTTGCTAAAATCTTTTACATCTCATGCACAGTGAGAATAGATTTGTAGTGACAGGAAACAAGCTGGATTGGTTTGGTGTAACATACCTGCCTGGTTGGTTGTCACATTCAGCGACACATACTGTTTGGGGTGGTCTTTGGCCAGCTCTGACACTCCGTTGACGGCCTCAAGCAGGAAGCTGTAGTTGGTGTGGGACTGCAGGTCGGCCACCATTACTGAGGTGTTAGACAGACTGACTCGGCGGGGCAGAAAGCGAACGTTCGGTCCGCACTCGTCCAAACCTCTGCCCTCTGGCAGGACCTGCCTGCATAAGATATTGTAGCGGATGTCCTTCCTGCCGCCAGTCTCCAATGGAATGGACCACTCCAGAAAGACACTGGTTTCATTGACGTTGGAAATGGCGTTACGAGGGGCAGAGGGAGGGCCTGAAAAACAGATAGAAAGGGCTGGAATGAAAAAAAGTAGATATAGAATCCTAAACGTATAGTGGAAAATCCTCACGTGTGCAGGCCATGTTAGACGGGTCAGACTCAATCTTGTAGTATCCATCTTCACAGGCACAAGCTGTGGCCCCTGTTTGCCTGGCCACACTGTGAGGAGGACATTTACTGCAGCTCGGAGACTCCAGCAGCGAGCGGTAAAAACCCACTTTGCAGACTGAAAGGGAGAGAGAGGACAGGAGGCCGTTAGGAGGTTGAGGTTAGAGAGAAAACAGATGGGATAGGAGCGAATGTACAGACATTGGTTGAAAGGAGATACAGAGAAGAAGCAAAACATAAATGTGAAGATCAGTTACATTTTATGAAAGGGGGTGGTTAAAATCTTACGGAAGCCGAGTGTCCTACTTTGTTATTCTATCAAACTACAGTAGTTTTTTTCTTGTGATACTGAGGTAGTATGCATATATAGTATGGGATAACAAAGAGCATAGACCTACAATCCACAGCAAAACAAAGCAGTGTGTCAGAGAAAACACAAAAACAATTGATCAATTTATAATCAATTATTTCAGTCGCGGCCTAATTCAGGTGGAGATCATGTTAATGTTGTCAGTAATGTCATATAAACAGAAGCTAGCCCCGGCTACAGCGGCGTATGTCTGTCTACAAGCAGATTTACAGTAATAACCCATGAAAATCCATTTTTTTGTTTTCTCCTGCCAATAGGAAATACTATCTCATGGTCTCTATCATGAATGTGATGATGAGATATATGTTGTTATCATGAAAAAAAAGGCAAAATAACAAGAAAAACAAAGTAGTTCATTCTCAGTTTTCATAAAATCTTTGTGGTTGATTTACATAAAAGATTTCAACTCCACAGAAATGTTAAGTTCTGATTTACTCTTATTTTTCTAAAAATTTGTTATAATTTAATTCTATTTTGTTTAGCCAACAAAACAACCTATTATTTAATCTAATTTAGAAACTTTCTTTTTCTTTTTTTTGTACCGTATTTTCAACACAATAAGGTGCACTTCAGAGCTTTAATTTTTTTCAGAAAATTACAGCGCCTTTTACCAGTGAAGTACCTTATATACAGAATATTTCTTGCAGTGGTTACTAATGTTGATGTGATTTTGAGAGGTAAACGGCGCTCTGTCAAAATATCAGCTTGTTTATGGGTTGCAAACAATGTTGGGTGTTGTTGTAAGTATGCTAACAAAGCTAACGTGTAGCAGTGTCAGACTTTCTTTTTAAGTGTTACTAACAAAGTTAGGAGTTAGAATATTCACAGTAACATTTGTTTAGGCGGTATTCGTTTTTTTACCAGTTGCAAACAAAGTTGGGTTTTATTGTGAATACGCTAATGCCGCTAATGCCACTAACACTTTTTTTTCTTTGTTACCAACTAGTTTGAGAATGTTTTTTTTTAGCGCTACTGGTCTGTTCTTTCTATTAATTGCAAACATGGTTGGGTGTTTCTGTAAATATGCTAATGCAGCTAACGTGTAGCAGTGCCAAACTATCTTTTTTATGAGCTACTAATGAGGTTAGGAGTTAGCATAGTCGAGTAACCTTTGTTTTAGTAGGTATCTTTTTTTTTTTTTTTTCAAAAGTTGCAAACAAGCTTTGGTGTTACTGTGAATATGCTAATGCAGCTAATGTGTTGTTGCGCTGTTCTTTTTATTTTTCCTGTGTTACTGACAAGTTTGAGAGTTAGCGTAGTCACAGAAATGTTTGTTTTAGTGGTATCAGTCTGTTTTTTTTCCAGTTGCAAACAAGGTTGGGAGTTGCAAATACTGTTAAACTGCTAATGTGTAGCTAGTTACAAACAAGTTCTGGAGATACTATGAAAGTCTGACTGGATAATGGACTTATCTCTGACTCTTTTGTCTTGCCAAATGAGCGCTATATATATCATTGCGCCTTATATTTGACAGTGTGTGCCCTGTAGTGCAGAAAATAGTGTACTTTCTTTCCAATTTTTCAAATCAGTTATTTTAAATCTGCACAAAGTTGGGATTAATGTTGCCATATGTGCGACACACAGAGGTACAAGGAAAGAAACAGATCAACCTCCCACAGAAAAACAAAGTAATCCAAAAGTGGCAGGCGGACAGGAAGCTGCTGTGCTCAGTATGTTAACATGCAAAAAACCACAAGCAGCATCTGACAACGACTGCAACTCCATGCCAACCAGACAATCATTTAATCTGTACTCTATTAAAATATGGAAAATATGGTGGAAGTGCAGATGGAATTAGCAGGAAAATGTATTCAATCATTGCACAGTTAACTGCTATCATTCAGACGAGTACAGGCTACGAGACAGAGGAGTGCAAGACAAAAGAGCACGGATTCTTCCGTCTTTGTCCGAGGAATTTATGAGCCCTTGTTTTCCGCTATTGTTCTTGTGCAGCTGTAGAAAACTCCGCTCAATCCACAGCTGCAATTAAAAATCACGGAAAAGAAACTTCTGGGGAGAGGACGACCAGCCGGAGAAACAAACGAAAATTATACACAAAAGCGTAAATGGAGATAAGATCAAAACGATGAATAAGGGGAGGAGAGCAGCCAAATTTCTGTGGGTGAGACAGGAAGCAATAAAGGGAGAAAAGAGGAGACAAAGGAGAAAGGGGTGGGAGGAGGTGAGTGTGTGTGTTTCAGTCGTTAGGCAGCAGTGCTTCTGATTCACCTTGACGGAACCTTGGTCTGTTGTCATGGAACATTAGTCCTGAAAAATTCCCCCTCTGCCCCGGATCACTCCGAGTCTCACCTCTGCCTCCCCCCCGCGCGCACCCTTCTCACACAAACTGTGTATGGCACTCGGGACGCGACAAAACCAAATTAAAAAGCAAGAGTAGGACAAACACTTCTCCTAAATTAAAAAAATATTCAATTTTAAATCAATTTATATCAAGGTGATGAAACTTTTATACCACTAAGCAGAATTTTTTCTTTCTCTTAGTATCACTACATGAATACATTTATTTGTGCAACCAGAACTGATCATCAACAAATGTAGTTTTTACTATTTTCTTAAAAGTTCTTAAATTAATCTTACACAGCCATAAAGTAAATATCTGAGCAGAGTTTCTTGATTCCCTAACTAAAAATTGAATGCAGAACACAGTTTACAACAGAAATATAAACTATAATGTGTCTAAAACAACATTATTCAAACAATACATTTTAAGAAAATATATATTTTTAAATGAAATCAGTAAAAATTCCAGATAAATTTATCTTAACACTTAAAAAGTGTCTGATTGGTAAGGAAGGTTGAACCTGTGCTTGAGATGAAAAAAGGTACACACACACACCCACACACCCAGTTATTTATGAGATTTATTGTGCAGCCTATATCTGCCCTTGGCTTCATCCTCAAAACTCCTCCAAGTCAAATCAATAAAAAAAAATGGTCTGTGTCCTTCTCTTTCACCCCCAAACAATGTTACACATTTTCTTTTTGGAAGCTCTCATGTTGCGCCCCTACAGCTCTCCTCCATCACTCCTCGGAAAAACAGCTAAGTGTCCTAAGTCTGTCACCGTAATGGCTCCCTACAAGAAACCTACAAAATAAGGCTTCACTTCCTGGATTTTGTCTGTTGAACCATGTTTTTTTTCATTTATTTACAACATATTAGTAATAACAAAGAAAATATTCATATGTATATTCATAATCTAGAAAATAAAATAACTACAATAGACAAGAGAAATACGACAAAAAGGATTTCTATAAACAAACAAAAAAATGGAGATTTTAGAAAAATTGATGACTAGTTCCAAGAAAGACCTGAGCCTCTGCTATTGCTGAAAAGAGCTTGAACACTAAACAATCTTTAAAATTTTAAAACTGTTCCCTTAGATCAGATCATCTTATTTGCAGACTGATTCTACAAAAAACTACAAAACTGCAAAAAGAGTTTTAATGCAGCCTGAATAAACAGTTCAGGTGGCACTAACGTGTGCGCCTGAGCCCGTACCTGCATTGCCCTTGAGCAAGCTGTCTTTTCAAAGCCAGGCAGTTCTTGATGCACAGCACAAAGGGAAATGGGTAATTAATATGCAACACACACTAATGTGTCTGTACAGATTTGTGTGTGCACGCTTTTATGAATATGAGGTTAATACGTAATTAATATGCATCCCACACTGGCATCCTAGGCAATTAAGGATCCAGAAATGTCCATTGTTGCTATTAACAAACGTCCTTCTTAATTGGAAGCATTTCACAGTAAACATGTTGATTCATGCGTCTTCTTGACGTTCAGAGGGATTAGAGAAAGTAAGCCATTAATGCTTAGGGAGAGGAGGACGCAGGGAGAGGGGCGAGAATAAAAAAACACGTTAAAGCCCACATACAGCGCATAAACAATGTATTTAAATTAATTTGTCTGAACATAAACATATTATGGATCCAAATATTGACTTTTTATTTGTCATGACAGCAATAGGAGCTTGAAATGGGGCAGATTCCATCAGAGGGTGGGTCTGAGAGTCCCAAGGAACTTTGTAGAACATCAGACTTGGCAAAATATACAGCTAAAAACTGATATTTAAATGATAATCCAGAATGTTGTTGATACAGAGGGATACATCGGCATAAACACATTCCTATCTGAGTTACAATTGGAATTCCAAAATTAATTTAAAAAGAAAAAAAAAGGAAAAATCTGTTATATTGTCGTTTTCTTACTTGGGGGGGGGGGCACCCTTTCAGCAGCATTTAGAGTCATTTTGACAGACGCAGAACAAAACGTGAACAAAAGACAAAAAAATGCATTTCAATACAATAACTTTATGGTCTACTGATAAGATTGTGAACTAATAAACCATTAGAGGAAACGGTAAATATCCTCTTCCTGTATTTGTCCTGCTGGTCCAAGGAACATAAACACAATGACCAGTGGCCTTTTTGTATGTTTGCATGTACGAAGGTTTCATACCTTCAAATATTATTGTTGTCTTTTTTGGCTGGAGCGCATGCGGCCCGCATGTGCATGTACCAGTGCTTGCTTGCACACATTTCTGTGAGAATACAAACCAAGAGAGATGATAATACAACAATAATATACAATCAAGTCAATGGAAGTTTCCTTTCAGTGGGGATAACAGACCAGGACATTGTTCGGCTCACACTTATTCTCACAATCCTGAAAAAGCAGGCAGCAGTGTGTCAATGCGTTCTAAATAACTAACTGTAAGTGAAATGTTTGGTTAAATAAAAAAAAATAAATAAAATAAAATAACTACAAGTAAAGAAATTAATATTAAAAATGTTGATAAGTAGTTAAAATATTCAATTAATTCTAGTTTTACCCTATTTTAATCAAATGGAAATTGTTCGATTTCTCAATAGACCAATTTCCAGGTTCTATCTCATCTGTTATACAGTGATCCCCCCTTACATTCATGGGGGTTAGGGATCAGAAACATCCGTGAAAGCTTGTATACGCGAATACAGAGGAAAACCCCGGCTCTCTGACAGCGCAGAACCTCATACAAGCGTCTTGAGTTGTCTGAGTTTTTGTGATGAACCGGAAGAGTCGAAGGACTGAAAAAAAATCTGCGTATATGTGAAACTGCGAATAAAAAAATGCGAATAAGCAGTGGAACACTATAGTGGTTATGGAGACTGCCTTGAATAAAAAACATGGTAACATCTTTAAAATCTCAACTGAACACCTTTCTTCTTGTAAAGAAAGTACTAGTAGGCCTTCATGATATGAGGAAAACTCACAATGTGCGATTTTAGTGATCAATAATGTGAAAACGATATGACTTGCGATACATGAACAAAGAGAAAGACAAAGAAAAAAAAAAAACAATCAATACATTATTTCAATTTCACTGCAACAGTTTTATTTAAATAGAAGTTAGACCCACTATAAATGACCCTCGTCCACATAGACGGGCATCTACCATGAAGTGGCTCCATTGGTCAACAACGTGAAGGGGGTCAAATGCTCCATTTCATTTGTTAAATACTTAAAGTAGCCAGAAAATTGTTATATATATATATATAAATAGTGAATAATGAACAAATGCCATGTTTATAAAAAGTCAGAGACTAATTTTTCTTTTATGCGTCAAGTTGCTTCTTTTGTACAAATAAGTGTTTCTTTTAATTGAGAAATTCAGGAGGTGGTCATGTCTGATTAATATTTCTTTAAATTAGATCATAAACTAATTATATGACTTTTGTATTGTTCATTCAACTGTGTTAAATAGACAAATCATTTTAGAGAAGCATCATGAAAAATGAATACACTTGAAGTATCTTTAACTAGCAATCTAACCAGCCCTAAGCCTAAACCAAGACTCAGGAGACAAACAGGCTTTCATAGAAGAAGCCTGTTCTGCCAAATGAAGAAATTATTAATATTTTAGAAGCTTCACGAATGTTGTTTAATGTGTGTGTGAGCTGTAGAAAATGTTTTTTTCTGAGGACACCATCTTGTAGATAAGCCTATGCAATTCTTAAAAAAAAATTCAATTTTATTGAATTTGTTTCTTACATTGATGCAATAAATAGCTTTCCCACTTGCTAAGCTGGTTAGAGCTGGTCAAGACTCGCAGCCCTGCCAAAATCCCCATGCCTAATAAGGTCCTCCCAAGTGTAGAAGAAGACAACCTCGGCATGTGTGCACACAAATAGGGAGAAGGGTAAAAGGGAGGACGCACTTCTGGGAAAGTGAGTTTACCCAACAAGCACTCAGAAAGCACTTTAGTTGTCATGACAGAATCGCCACGTTGAGATGATGATTTGAGAGGGGGTGGGGAGACGGGGAAAAAGATGGAAGCACGTAAAAGGACTCAGAAAGAGCAAGACTAGTGAAGGGAGTTCACGAAACACAATCAAAAGAACAACTTTGATGAAAACAGGGTTTTTAACAAGTTCTTGTGGCATTTTTCTCATGATGTAGGACATAAATTTAGCTTCAAATTGCATTTCTGGATATTTCATTATTCAAATCATTGTGAATCAAGAGCAGATGAAAAATTGCTGTAGGAAAAAGCTTAACCTCCAGTTCACACCAGACAATGATCAAATTTGTCAATCGAGGTATTTTATTGTGAAAAATTGGTTATATTTTGAAAATTGTCTTGCCATAACTTCCGGCCAGAATTGACGCAGATCACTTGCGGCTCACGCAAAAAAATAGACCATATGCTGAAACGATCTGGTATGACCAAAACCATAGGTTAACAAGGGCGTCGAATGGAAGTGGCCTCCATTAAGTGCTGCTTCGCAGTGCTTCTGCGTCCCGTGTGTAGACCAGGCATAAATGTGAAGTACAAGTTACTCTGATAGGCTACAAGCTCCCTGCTCCGTTCTATCCTTAAGTCTTCGTTTTCCCCGTCTGAGCTGGCATCCGACTCTAAACTGCTCCAATTCTGCTCGGCAATTTTGTTGCACTGCTAATGTTAGCTTGGAGTTGTAAGGGGCTGTAAGCTAGTGGGATGTAAACAGATGGATGACGGGAAAAGGGCAGGAACTATGTCCTAGAAAAGGAAACAGGTTTTGATTTTGCCTTATAAGAGCATAATCATAACTCAAAGAGCACTTGGGACGCTTTTACAATAAATCAAAAGGCGATTGAAGTGGGAGTTTAATGATGGGAATTCTTGGAAGAGAAAACTACTTTAAAAGACAAAGAGGTTTACTTTATCCATTCAAGCATTTAATAAAAAGCACAAAAGGAAAATTGTTTTGCCACCACAAATCACATTAGGATTTTAGAAGGAAAAAGCAGAAAAGTGTCAGATGTTCTATTACATTTTGAAAGTGGAACTTGTAAGGTCTGATCACTTCTTAAATAAGCAGATATAATATAACATAATTTTGTTAATAACATTTTTCAATAAAAAGATGCAATTTATCATCTATTTATGCATATAAAAATTGCTTACGCTCTGGTAAAATAAAAGCTCTTATTTTGAAATAATGCATGACACAAGAGTTAAAGTAAACATAAAAATAATGAAAAGAAGGAATAAAAAACTTTTTAAGAAGCTTTGTGCCCAAACTGATATCCTTTGCTTCACTTGACAGTAATCCTTTAGAAATGACAGATGTTGTCACGTTTATTTGTGTTGCGCTGGTTTTTGGGACGTCCTTGTCGCCACATCTACAACCACAAGCCCTACGCTGCAAGTGTGAGCTGCTCCTTTGCAATCCCATCATTCCCCAGGGAGAGAGGGCCCAAAGCTTCCTACGTTTCCTCTCAGACGAGACAGTTTCTGACGGCAGCGCCACCACTGTGACAGGATGGAGTTTGACGTGTGCTGCAATAACGTCTGACAGCAAGACAAACACACAGGAACAATCTGGGGTGGGGGGGTTGCACTGAAACCAAGACAGAGAGGAACCCAGCTTCAGCCATGACACACTTTAACGGTAATCCCCAAACAAAAAGCTCCAGGCTTTTAGTACTCCTTTAATGATGTGCTTTTTCTTCTATTTTATTCTAGGTTTTTCTGTTAATTGATGATAACAACAGATGACCTCATTTTCATTAACCAGCGGCTGTCATTTGTTCTTTTTTTCATGCCTGTTCTTACCCCCACTCAGTTTTATTCTTGCTCAATCATTACCAAAAAAGCCTCAGTTCCAGGCTGAATTTTAGCAGCACAAGGCATATTTTTTTTCAGTTTTTATCCGATCAATCCGACTATGAATACAGCCTTTCCTTAGCTGTGCCCTCTTTCTTTAAATCCAAGCGTTAGCATCTCATTTAGTTTCATTACCATCATTACACCATCCTCTTCAGCCCACATGCCATAACTCTATTCTTTAAAAAAATGGTTGTTCCTATTATTCCAGTTGACTGTCAATTTCGGCTATTTTAAAGTATTTATTTTGTGACACAAAAATTGCTTTAATCTAAAAAATTTAATTACTTTACAGTCTTAACCCATTCTTAACTGTTTTTGATTAAAAGGCAAATACAATCAAGTATAATTTAAAGTTAAAAACATTGCTCAAGCAGTGGCGGGAAATTTGTAAGAGACAGAGGATGTGAATTTCATGTATTTGTATATATATATATATATACATACACATGTATACATATACACACACATGTACATATATATATAATACCGGTGTGTATATATATATATATATATATATAAACCTGATTGAGATCAGTCTATGTGTAATTTAATTTTGATTTAACTTGTATTGCATGTAATTTTAACTTTGAATCATAATCCTCAATTTATATGAGAATTATGTCCTCTTCAATGAAATAATTCCCAGGAAACTTGAAGTCTTCTTTCTGGGTAAATGAATCGAAAAGATAATATGAACACATTTTTTTAGAGCTGTCCTGACGATCATAATATTTCTGTAAACCCATCAGTCATTTATTCCAATAAAGCTTTGCTTGGCTGTCATTACACATTCAGCCCACATTTGTAAGACTGAACTCAATCCCTGACACCTCCTCCTCATCATTATCATCTATCTGCCCACTTCCATCCTCACTCATTCTTCTTTTGTCACAATCACTGCTGAAACAACACGCATCCATCTCTCTGCCCTCGAAGCCTGTGGTGTGAAGTCAACCATTTATCTTTCGTCCATTGTTTCGCCTTCACTTCTCCTCTCTGCGCCCATTCCGCTGATGTATTCATCCGACTATCCGCGGATGCACTCTCCTCCTCCCCGCAGTCTAAATGTGCTTGGAAAGATGTTGGCCAACATCAGCTGTAATAGTTTGAGTCCTGTGACTCAAACATGTTTACGCCAATTACCCCACACTTCCTAACCCAACTTTTAAAGTTGAAAAGAAAGAAAGCTTAAAATAAAGGCAAACACTTACATATAGATAAGAGGCAGGAAGAAGAAATAATAAATTAGGATGTAAAAGATGGGAGAAGGAGGAAGAAATGAAGTGGGGAAAATATTGACAAAATATATAAGATATCAAGAGAAAAAAAGAACATAAATATCAAGAAAAGAGAAAACACTGGAAGAAAACACAGAAACAGAACTATCATTCTTCAAAACTTCTAGTGTACATTCAGAAATTTGCAAAGTAAACGGTCCTTGCCATTGACAGTATAAGAGATCTGGACTGAGTGACCTACTTCTCTCGCATTTCAAACAGGAAGTACCAGATGGCTCCAAGAAGACAAAATTCGAAAGAATTTTACAGACAAAATAAGCTCTGCTACCTTTTTTATTTTTAACACGATAATCCTAATTTTTGTTCACGATATTTCTTTATTGCAAATCAATAAAGTTATAAACTGGCCAATCAGATGGCTCAATAAAGCACGTCTTGCACGTTGGCGTCCATCTAGAAAGTTTGAAACATTTCATAGACACATTTTCCTGAGTCTGCTTTCGGTGGAAGGGGTGTGGACTTCCAACAAGCTCACTCTGACGGGCGACAGTAGCCACAGAAATCACTGCTTACAAACCTCGCCTGGCTCCAAATGTCTGCGTCTGTATTACAAAAAATTGCAACTGAATTGACTTCATTTCTTGGGGGCCAAAGTAAGGAATACTTACATCATTTTTAGCTAAAGATTATCAAAAACTGTAAGCTCAAAAAAATGTAATAATACTTTCCATTTTGAAAATCTGACATGTTTAAAAATATTTATACAAAAACAGAAAAAATAAATAAATAAATGTAAAAGTCATTACATTTTCCATTTTACGATGTGTCATTATATATTTCCATCTATGTTTTCAATTTTGCAAAAATATTCTACAGGTGTTGCAGCAGCTAGTATTTGACACTTTTTAAAATAAATTAAAAAATAATACTATTATTGGTCAAAGTAGTTGATTTTCCTCTTCAACTTTTAAGCAAATCAAACAAAAATATGTGAAAATGTTACCAGTCCTGTTCTGTACTTTGCATATTTGCATAACTATATTTAAAGAAATGACAACATAGACCTACTTTTTTATTTCCAGATAATAACACATAAAGCTTATTTGTACTTTATTTTACATCCATATGCTCCAGAAAACTTTTTAAACTCAGTTTACAGAGAATAAAATTGCCTACTTGAGATAACATTCTATTATATAAACTGTTAAAATACAGTTATGAAACAGTAATGTGCAAAATATCCCTGTGCTTCTGTGAAAACCATGTTGTTACTGCAAATAAGGCTTTTTCCAAATATGTGCAAATTACAACTAAGATGATAAAATGAGCTTGTTTTGTTTGGCTGCATCTTATTTTGAAAATGTATTTTTTCAGAGCACACTGTATGGTGTGCATATAAACATAATCAGCAACTTTCTTCTCATGCATGTTATATTTTGGATGATTTTATTATTCCAGATTAAATAACATTCAAAGTGATGTAGTTAGATTTGATTTTTTGTGCATTCTTTTCTAAACACATTCTAAAAAAAAATAAAAAATAAATCACAAAAATATGTTTATTGACTGCCAAAATCAGGACAGATAACATAGCCCACCCTGTGTCACATTTGTCCATTTCCTGTTACAGCCTGGCAGCTGAAGGTTAATTAAAGTTGAGCGTGAGCGACTATCTTCTCAGCAGGGGGTTGAGCAGTTAACAGAATGCACCCAAAAAAATACGAGAAGAGCAAGCAGCCCGGGTCACAGGGAGGTCTGGGTCATTTTATAAACCTATAATAAAACAATAAACCTAATTAAGTCTAAGATCAGTCTTAAAAACAGATCAAAGTCATGCACAAGAAGAGAACGCCCAACAGGGGTATCCATAAGGATAAAAACCTCAGTGCCACACAAAAGCTGATAAGCTGCATTCAAGAGGAAGAGTGAAAACGTTTAAATAATGGAGGACAGATGCAGAGGGAGCATTTGAGGGCTGATAACCAGTTGAAGAATCAGGAGGGAATGGGGGAGTCTAAAGAAACTTAACATAAGCATAAAGGAAAGTATTAGTATAGAAACAGAAAGCTGGAAACATGGAAAATAAACAAAGACTTGGGGTGGTTTGTGGAGGCATCAAGCATTGTGTTATGTTCACACCGCACATTTGACACTTGTAGCCCACAGTGTTCACACTGGTAGCGCAGGCAGAGGAGCTTTCTTCTTTTTATTTTTCTACTGTTTACTCGCGCACCAATAGCTGAAAGAGGCTAGGCGCGAAATGTTGAAGTGGTGTAAATATTGCAAATCTTGCTCCAGGTTTTTTCTTTCACACCCCTTTTCCAATAGATGAAAGACTTGGTGTCATATTATTCCGACTGGGGATTAAATGCAACTAATTATTCCTCTATGATAACATTAATAAAATGAAATAAAACTAAAGAAAACATGTTGAGGAATTACCTTAAAGCTTTTCATTACTTTTTTTGTTGTTGTTTTTTGCATTTATCGCTGCAGTTAAAACAAGGCGGTTTTCTATTTTGTGATGAAATTAGTCATTCTATGTCACGGATGTCTGAAAACAAACACACCATCTATAAACTTTCCATTGCAGTTAGAAAAACATTTTCCTCAAATCTCCCATAAAAGTTTTTACAGCATTTAGCTTAAAGACCCACTTCAGTCATCTTGGGATCTATTATAAAAGTGGTCTTTTAATAATGACTGATGTTTTTTAGCCAAAATCCAAAAACCTGTGTTGTTTTCTAGGAGGTAGTTTCTGCAGAGCGGCAATAGAAATTCATCTTTGCGTTGAGAGCGGAACTGTCTGTGCGGAGCAACCCCATCCCCCCTTCCCATCACCATTGCCGAGAGCCTGGAGCAGGCATGGCATTTTTTTTTGTCTGCTCCTGGTTCACAACAATTAAAGTAAAATTTATTTTATATATAAATCAAAATTTTCATCTGAGGGGATCTTTAGGAACTGGGTCTGAAACATTGAGAAATATACATTAAAGTTGAACTTTTGACACCATGAGTGCTGTAAACACTCATGCTGAAATTTTTTTCTCTGTTCTAATTTTTTTTTTCTTTTCAAAACAGCAGCGAAGGCTTTATAACTCCAACCCAACAGCAGTTCAAAACCTTACCAGGAGAAAAGAGACCTAATGCACAGCTTCACACAGCAAGGAGTCCAGACACTCTCTTAGAGCCTTGAAAGCAGAATTAAACACTCCACCCTCTCAACATGAGTGACCGAAATGCACACAGAATGTGTTTACAAAGGCAGTGAACACACGCGGGTACAGACGCTGCCAAAGAGGAAATCCTGGAATGTTTTTCTCATGAGACATTTTCAAAGGCTGTCACTAACAGCCTCATCTACATACAAAAATATGAGGAAAATAAATATCCTATCGCTTCATTAGTTATAAAGAAGATGTAAAATTATTTAATTGAAAAAAAAGAACATTTTTGTGACTAAATGTGTGCAGCAGAAATGTTTTTATCTCAGAAAGTTTAACTAATGGTGAAAAAATTTGCATATCATAGAGATTGGTATTCCTAGAAAGAAAAATAAACAATTAAAAAAAAGAAAACTCATTAAAATTCTGGTGTCTCTACAACCAACTCTAAATGAGGCGGTGGCAGTTTTTCAGTTCAAAAAACAAAAAAAAAATCTCAGCCTAAGCTAATTATGAGAACAAAGAAACCGTCTACCTCCACACTTCTCTTTTCAACTCTGTATTCATAGAAAAGGTGATACAGATTTAATATGTGCAGCAAAAGCCTCTCTGTGCAACCGCAAAGCGCTTTTTTGTAACACCAAATTGAAAAGAAAAAAAAATCTGGTTTGAAATTGTTTTTAAAGTTTCTACAGTTAGTTAATATGCAGTTTGCAAATGAGAAAAAAAGAAACACTTACATTTGCAAGAACTACTCAAACCAAATCAGTAAAATTGCAGAAGTCTAATTAGCAGAGCAAAATGTGTGTGGCAAGGTAATGAGTGGTAATCATAACACTTGGAAGTATTCTCCTCCCCTCCGTCTCTGCTACTTTGGTGCAACAAGATAAGGTGGAGTTTTTAATAAGAATCACAAATGCAGCTGAAGTGCTTTTATCAGTCGTAACTGTTGAACTGTTTTACATAGATGTCTAGTGCTGACTGAGCTCTCTGTTACTATTTTCAGTGGAGATGGGACGACGTGCTTAAGCCTCGTCAGCCATACATATGTAACCGTAGTCTGGCTCAGTGTTGATGTGGCAGCATGACTCCACATACTTCCTCCTAATGAACCCTCAGCAGAGATGCCATATTTGACAGTCAAACCTCCATAGAGATGTCTCACTCTCTGCTCAAAAGCAGCTCTGGCTTGAGATTATCGGTTGGTCTCAACTTTGAGAAAAAGTCCTTTTAAAACCAACATATTCTCATCCCCAAGTCGCTACACATTGACGTTTGGTTAAGGCCCCTTCAACATCCCTTTTTGGGGTGTCCCCAACTCGTTATTTGACGTGCTGGCTGTTCCCATTAAATCACGGGTCCCCAACCTCCGGGCTCCAAACCAGGAACCAGTTCAGTACCACGAAAGGTGTTCCTGAACCTGACGCGGCGGCCGCATGTGTGAGGAGCTACCAGCTAATGCATTTAGGATGATCACTATAAGGAACGGAGTCTGTGGATATCTCAATTAGAATGTATGGAAGACAAATGATGCTGAGAAGAAAGGTTTATTCATTGTGAAGAGTTCCACAAAAACATTGGTAATCATGTCTCCATGCTTGGATTTATATGATTATCATTAAAAGATTTTCCTGGTGCAGGCGGCTGTGTCTGTATCACAGTCACTTCTGCAATGTTTCTGTGATGCAATGACCTGTTAAACTTCAGATACTTGAATTTTGGCTGCAGCGCCCCAATTCGCGCCCGTTGCTCAAATCACACCGTGGGACTTCAGATCACCTTATGTCGTGTCTGTTCTGTTGACGTAACATTAAAACAAGCCGCCTCCACCGCACAAATCATGGTCAGTGTGAATGCACCTTAACCCGGTACCGGATGCAGGACCAGACGCAGTACCAGACCCGAACCGGTACCAGATGTAGTAACGGATGTGAACTGGACGCGGTACTGGACGTGAACCATTACTGGGTTAGGATACCGGTACTGGATGCGGACTAGTTCTCGGGAAATTCCGGGGTCCACAACCATCGGGATGCAATACTGAAAGTGGACTGGTCAGCGGGACTTGAACTAGATGTGGTACTAAGCGCGAACCGGACGCGGTACCAGACGCGAACCAGTACCGGGTCAGGTTTTAGGGTACCTGCACTGGGTTAGGGTACTGGTAACCACGCGGAGTGGTCTTCGGTACCGCCAACCTAACCCAGTACCGGTTTGCGTCAGGTACCGCATCCGGTTCGCACCAGGTACCACATCTACTACCGTATCGGGTCCCACGGGCTAGTCTGCGTCCAGTACCGCATCCGGTACCATGTCCTGAGGGCTCAAATCAACATTACAAGGTTACAAATAGGAATTATTTACTATCTTTCTAGCTAAATGTCAGAAATGTAGGGTACGTTTTAACATGAAAATTAAGTTAAAGTTTGATAAATAATGGCTTAGTCACTTGCATGGGTAGGGGTGTAGATCTGTAGAGAAGCTGCAGGTTTTTGGGTTGTCCAGGTCTGTGGAGGGTCATAGACAGCTGAGGCTGCATCTTAAGGGGAGTGCAGGTGTAAAGGATGTCATGAAAATGCTGTGTGTGGTAAGTGTATTGCAATGTATTCGTAAAGACAATGAAAGTTGCACGCACGTATGAGGTATTGTACGGTGGCCTTAACACAGCACTGTAGTTTTTAGTGTGTCACACGCGCTGGCACCTTATTGACCGCACGCAACGCTGCATGCACAGGGTGTGCGGGTGATACACAAGAGTCCATAGGACGCTCATATGATAACCACACAACCAACCTTCTGATAGCATGATTTCTTAATTTCTAACAATCAGGCTGCAAGCACGAAGCGCAATGAGTGAGCAAGGGGCGCAGTTAGTTGAACTATATTAGTGGGCCCTAGTGCAGTACACAGGGTTTGAAGGGGCTCAAAAAAATACGTAAGACACGCCTGCTTTTAATCTATTTCATCTCCGTGCATGAACATTTTCACTCTACAGGCTCACCGAACAGTCTAACATTTTTTAGATCGCCCATATCCACCAGTAAAACAATTGTGACAAAAGCATCAACACCTAAGTAAGGAAAACCCAAGACAGAACGGGATGGAAACAGATGCACTGGGATCCTGAGGAGATGGGAATTAAGGTGCATGGAGGGAATATTTGGACACAAGTTAGAGCAGCAGCTGTATGAGAAAAGTAAAGTGCTCCTGGGCTCCAGGGAACACCCTGTATTTACCAAGTCGAATAAAAGCTCAGAGTATGTATGTAAGAAACACTCTAAGTAAAGTAATAAACAGATGTGTGCACATCCAACTAAAAATAAACATGTACGGATATGAAAATAAAGACAGGATGAAGTTAGCAACCAAAACAAACATAGACAAAAACACAAACTAATGGAAGCCCAAAAACTGGGTGATAATAAAGTAAACCAACAAAGCTTTAAGAAATACAAAAAAGTTTGACTAATTTATTTCACATTAAATCAAGCTAGATGATTAACATTTTAGATTTTTCCTTTCTCACCTTGACAAGATCCGCTGATTTCCTCATATCCTGGCTTGCAGACACACTTCCCGATTGGCACCAGCCATTCTCCTTCTGTGCTGCAGTGCATCCGAGGTGGCTCGTATAAAGGCAGAGAGTTGTTGACGCAGTGTCCCACAACCTCCACCAGCTGTGAAGCCTCTGAGCCGGGGATGGTGTCAGGAAACTCTGCAAGGCTCTTCACCAAGAACGGGCAGCGTTTGTAGAAAACCCGCACAGACACCAAAGCAATGCAGGCCCCCAAATCTTGAAACGCCAAGTAGAAGCCTTTATGGGTCAGAGGACCTAAATCGCGAACTTCGGTGTTGAGCTTCATCACACGATCCCCCAGATCCAACTCGGTGAAGCTCTCGTCAGCTGCTATGGTGTCCACTTTGATATATCTGTTCTCCTTTAGCACCCTCTCCTCCTCTTCAGTCATTCCAGTTCCATCTCTCATCTCTCCATCCTCACCTTCCTCTTCATCCCCATTAGTTTCGTAGTAATACATGTTAAAAGTCTCTTTGCAGGTCCCGACTCCTCCAGGCAAGCTGTTACAGTCTCTCAGGGTGAATTTGAGCTCAATGTACACCCGCTGGGCACCCTCAGTCAGGATCCAGTTGGTGTAGAGCCAGTTGTTCTGGTTCTGTTCCATCACGCGGCACACTTGGTATGTGTGGATGGGGGCGTAGTCTTCATCCACTTCACCAATCTCCTCCCACTTAAGCAGACAGAAAACAGAGTTCAAATTATTAAAATCATGTTCACGAGAAACCATTTAGAACATTATTTTCTCTATGATATGAGATTTGCTTTAATCTGTTCATATATTGATCCCATACAGGCCACTTAAAGGTTACAGTATTGCCACTGCAACTCTAGATGTTTTGGTTCACACTGCAAAAGAATATGGAAAGACAAGCAAACATTTTTTTTCGGTTTCAAACCTTTAACTGGAAAGCTGTTGGCTTCATTTATGGCGATTATAAAAATATGACTGCTTGTAATACAACATGTACATAAAGTATAACTTTATTAGTATTCCTCTTATCATTTTTTGTTCAGGAGGAACATTTCAAATGTTATTCTTGTATACAGTAAAGATAATCGAAAGTCTCTCTCTGCAAATCCTATCGGATTGTTTGTCCTTATTGTCAAAAATGATCAAAGTATTTATTTAAACAGTAAGTACAGATATAATATTTGAATGCAACACAACATCCAGAAAATACACTTGTTGGCCACTTTATTAGGTACACCTGTCCAAATGCTCGTTAACGCAGGTTTCTAATTAGCCAATCACATGGCAGCGACTGAATGTATTTAGGCCTGTAGACATGGTCGAAATGATCTGTGGCAGTTCAAAATGAGCATCAGAATGGGTATGAAAGGGGATTTAAGTAACTTTGAACGTGGCATAGTTGTTGGTGCCAGACGGGCTGGTCTGAGTATTTCAGAAACTGTTGATCTACTGGGATTTTCATCCACAACCATATCTAGGGTTCACAGAGAATGGTCAGAAAAAGAGAAAATATCCAGTGAGTGGCAGTTCTGTAGATGGACATGCAGAGTCTAATGTCCGGATGGCCAGACTGATTCAAGCTGATAGAAAGACAACGGTTACTCAAATAACCACTGGTTACACCCGAAGTCTGCAGAAGAGCATCTCTGAGCACACAACGCATCCAAATTGAAGGAGTTGGGCTACAGCAGCAGAAGAGCACACTCCTGTCAGCTAAGAACAGGAAACTGAGGCTTCAATTCACACAGACACCAACATTGGACAATAGAAGATCGGGAAAACGTCGTCTGGTCTGATGAGTTTCTCTTTGTGTCAACAACATGAAAACATGGATCTATCTTGCCTTGTATCAACAGTTCAGTCTTGCGGTTGAGGTGGGGGATATTTTCTTGGCACACTTTGGTCCCCTTTGAACCAACTGAGCATCATTACAACACCACAGCCTACCTGAGTGACCATGTCCATCTCTTTATGACCACAGTAAACCATCTTCTGATAACTACTTCCAGCAGGATAAAGCACCATGTCATGAATCTGGAATCACCTCAGACGGCTTTCTAGAACATGGCAATGAGTTCCCTGGACTCAAATGACCTCCACGGTCACCAGATCTCAACCCAATAGATCACCTTTGGGATGTAGAGGAACAGGTAATTAGCATCATGAATGTGCATCTGACAAATCTGCAACAACTGTGTGATATTATCCTGTCATTATGGACCAAAGTCTCTGAGGAATGTTTTCAGTACCTTGTTGAATCTATGCCACCAAAGTTTAAGGCAGTTCTGAAGGTAAAACGGGGTTCAATTCTGTACTAGCAAGGTGTACCTCATAAAGAGGCTGGCGAGCATAGATATTAAATCTTTATGTGACAGCCGTGGCCAAGAGGTGAAAACAAGAATAAATATACAAAAATTGTTTACTTGTCCCAAAACTCAAGTCTAAAGTCTTATTTTTGAGGTCAAGCCCCTAGTCTCTGCCTGTGAGACCTCAGAACGACACGACTCCAAGTCTCCATGTCTGGTGTAGAAACAACAAACAATAGAAAAGTCACAGTAATCCGATTCTTAAAGGTTAGATAGTGGTTAGGAATCCCTAAAGAAAAAAGCTTTGTATTCATCCAAAGTTCTAGACAATAACATAATCCGTTTATTTCTGATTAACCACAACAGGCTGTTAAAAGGTCATGGTTTCTTAAAGGCACAAATTGAAGGGGTTGGATTATTTAACTGTTTAATCTAAAAAGTGGAAAAAGCATATATGTTTGAGTTAATATGTATATTTAAACAGCCAACATTGCTCATGTCCTGCTTATGCACAGAATTGTGCACGGTTCTGTGTGTGCTTGTGTGTCATAGGCAGTAGCATTAATTCCTTCTGCAGGTCTCCTGGGACACGACTATTATCTGCATCACTAGCACGCTCCCATGGCTAATACAAGCGCTTCATCATGTCACTGTAATTTGGCCAGAGGGACCAGACTATGATCTGGTGTTACAGCCTAATAGCTCAAATTAATCAATCCTTGCCGCAGCAGTTGTACACAACCTTTTGTCTTTGTCTTCCTTTTAACGTCTTGTTCTTCATTTGATTCTGCTCAAGTCTAAAGGCTTTACAGCTCCAATTACTGACTTTATGGTGAATAATGTGGGTATTCTTTCTCGTCATTAGACATTTGTGTGTTGTTAAGCGATGATTCTTCAAGCATTTACATGTTCACATTAGAGTATCACAATCCTTTAATGATTTTAAAAGGAAAACGGTCCTTTTTTACTTCTCAAGAACACGGTCAAAACTGTTTATTCTTCACTCAACGTTTTGACATTTTTGAGTTTGACTACCAGTCAACGCCAGTTTCATGCTTGCCCTTACAAGGGTAGGCTCCCAAAAGCTCAGTCCGTACATGCTTGGGTGTAAGTGAACCCCCACTTCTCCTTGACTTTGCCCCAGTCAGTCCCAGAGCAGACATTAAGCTTCTTACTGGTTAGATCACACAGATCCTCCAGCCTGTTCTTAGATTTACACAGCTTAACACAAACACTCACATACAGACATGTCTGCTGGACTACCAGTTGCTATTATTAATCCATCAGGGAACTGAACAGATGACCTCCTCTCCATCTTGCAGAGAACCAGACAAATTTAGTAACAGAACCGAAAAGAGTAGTTTGTGTTGTTATCACTGGAAGTCCACCAAATCTGCTGAATTTAGTGGGGCCGGTTATTAATATAAAAACAATAAAATCATGCATTTTGTGGTACAAGCACCAAATTTGGCATGAATATAGGATCCTCTTTCAAAATACTCATGTTAGGTTCTACATTTTGTGCATTACCAGCACATCTTGTTGAGATTGGGGCAAATAGATATTTTATTTATTTTTCAGAACAATTGAGTGTGTGACCTCCTTTTTTACAAACTGCTACCCTTTTGGATTTTCTTTGCGGCTTTCTGAAAAAGGGGATCCTAAGGTACATCCATGCTAAGGTATGGTGGTCAACTCCTGATCGGAAGATTGCGGATTCGATTCCCGCCTTGCCCGCCCATGTGTTGAAGTGCCATTGGATAAGACACTGAACCCCACATTGCCTCTGGTGGAAGGCTGGCGCCAGTGTTCGACAGCGGAGCCGCCACCAGTGTGTGAATGTGGTTGTGAATGGGTTTGTGACTGTAAAGCTTTGGGCCTTAAAGGAAGGTAGAAAAGAAAAAGCTCTATGTAAATATACACCATTTACCATGCTAAATTGGGCACTTGTACCACAAAGTGTATGATTTGTCAAAAATATCAACCTAACTGTCTTAGCTATTTTATAAACATGACTAAGAACTGACACCTAAATGAGTAAATGTCTGACTTGTTAAAATTTAGAAGCAAATACCATCTAGAAATAGTGGAAAGGTCCAGCGGCCCGGTGGCTCAGTGGGCTAGGTGAAGGGCTGACACGCAGGAGCCCTGGGTTCAATTCCCAGGGTTGTCCACTGATCTCCATCCAGATTAGGTCCTTAGGCAAGACCCTTGACGCTGCTGCCTAACTGGGTCCCTGTGCCCCTCAAGTACAGGGTTGTGTCAGGAAGGGCATCCGGCGTAAAAACTCTGCCAGATCACTGATGTGAAACAGTGGTAAGGGATAAGCTGAAAGTGAACTACTACTTCTAAATCAATGGTGACTGTTTTGGTTGGAGTTTCAGCAACTCCTCTACAATAATGATTTAGCAGCCATAAATACATTTTCTTGAACAGCAATATACAAACAAATTTAAAAAGTAAACAGGGTCAGGGATCTACCACTATAGATCTACCACTTTCCTTGTATTTTTAACTCTTCCCATAGCTTACTTTCTGCTGCTTACTTAGATCAAGTGTTTCGTCATATAGTCTTTGGGATGACCCAGTCCACATAATTATCTTGAAGACCCCAGAATACATAAACTACCAGTCATGGCTAGGAATATGACAATAAGTGTTTTACAGAATTAAAAACATCTTTCAGACAGTTACCTGACTTCTCTAAAATCCCCACCCTTCTTGTTTTTGGTGTAAAATCTTTACATATATTAATAAATGAGTAACTTATTTTATATTGGGACAAAAAATCTTTGTTTGTCTGTCCAATAATAATAATAACACCAAATGTAATAACCCCTTTAACACGAGAGCTGTCACTGGTGACATCTAACTAACACACACTCTTTGACAGACCATACATTTTAAATCGTTTATGCATGGAGCTAAAAGTCTGGTGTTAAAGGGTTCTTGTGGTTCCAATTTTGGATTTTTTTTTTTAACGGAGAAGTGTTTTGTTGTGAGTTTTTGATAACCTAATCAGTTCCACGCTGCCTGGTCTGAGCCTACAATGTCTCTAGCCTAACTGATAAGCTTCACATAATGAATACCACAGTTATTGCTGTCATGCAAAAACACAACTAGATCAGGACTTTTAGATTTATAAAGGACCCTGGAATAGATCAGGGTCCTTCATAAATCTGAGCTTCACAACCTACTGGTTCCTACAAACGTCAAGGTTCATTCACTTCTCAGATGACAGAGTTTCTGTCCAATATATAGTTGCCATAACCTATTAAAATCAAAGATTAAAATAAATGGTGAAGATTTTGATCCCTTTAAAGACATCGTAGGTGGACTTGGGCTTTAATGTGAACAAGCAAAAAGCCAGCAGACTGAGTTAGGTCCCTGTGGTGGTAAATATACAACCTTAAGGCCCTCTCATCCGCATCTTATTTCCTCCTCCATCCTTTTTCCCCACTCAACTCCCAACACAGAAAAATCCCTATAGGCATCCCTGCAGCTTCTTATTAGTGTGTGTGTGTTCACTTTTTCTGACTATTAGATGTGTGAGTGTGTGTCTGCATGACGCATCCATCAGCAGACCCCCTGTGGCTGCGCTGAGTACTCTCCCAGCTCTAATTCTATAAAGCCGTCTCTAGCTTATTATTACCACGCATTACCACTGACCACTGTGACACTGTAACAGAACAGTTCCTCCTCCCCTCCGCCTCCTCTACCAGACAACACTGCTGCCTTCCTGTTTCCATCTCCATCTCATTTATTCCTCTTCTCTTGTCTTAATCTACCGTCTTTTAATTCCTGCCACTACAGGAAATGTCTAGTTTTTCGTGTTCAGCATTCCTCCTTTATTTGAAAAATCTCTGGTGCAACCTGAACATTTTTTCCTCAATTTTCTTTTTCCTCTACACATTTTCTTTTTTACTGTTCAGCCACTTTTTCTCTTTGTTTGCTATTTATTTATTTAGTTTGTTCCAAATATGTCACAGATAAACATCTTGACAAGCACAATTTACGGCCTGCCCACATCTAGAATATATATATATGTTTTTTACTGTGCCTAATTTTTGATGGGGAAGGGTCGATTATACGCACACAGAATCATAGAAACTGATGAGGATTCATAATAATAGGCTGGCAACCATCAGCTGTAGTGGTGAAGAGGAAAGAGAAAACCTATCTGCCAGAGAACATTTTTGATGGGAATAATAAATGCTGGAATTTTTGGTCACAAACAACATAAAAATCATAATTTATTAACTCTTATAACAGCATATTTTTGAATATGAAAAGCTTTTTTTTGCAGATCATCACTAACTACTAAAAAAATGGCAATCATATTTTGCTGCTGTTGAGCTGATAGAAATCAAGTCAATCCCAAAAGATTCAATTATGTCAAAACTGTATGGGCAGAAACGACAAAAAAATAAATGAAAGACATCATTTTGTGAAGTTTTTATTTTACACTTCTCTTTGCAGAAAACAACTTTATTTCCTATCAGTGCTGCAATATCATGTCATCTTATTGCATCAGCCACACCTGGACTTGTCAGACTCAGTCATGGCAAAAAAGTTTAACCTTTTGGTTTGAACTTAATTTTTGTAATTTTTACAAAAACAAAGTTTTGATGTATTTTTTATTTGTCATTATTTTAATTTTACAGTCATTTGGTTTCAAGATCTTTTTTAGTTTGGATATTTTCTTAGGTGTCGGTTCGATTTGATTCATGAATCTAGCTCAACGATTCACAGATCAAACTGTTTTAATTATATGTTTTTTTTCCTATATCTTTTTACTGCATGCATGTCAACTACAATGATATAGGGTTGGGTTGATAAAACCTATGAATCTATCTGAATTGATTTGAGCTTGATAGATCAATAATTGATCCATAAAAGTAGAGATCAAACTTTAATTGAATTGATCTATGCTCTGGTAAATTCAATAGACAATGGAAATTATCAGCAATACCCAGCCATATAATGAAATGTATTAAATCATTATCATTTATATCTTTATTTAGGACAACACTAGTATTGGTAGCTGCAGCTGTGAAGATTATAAATTGTGCTTATAAATTTGTATATCGGTGCAAAGCCGGTATAAAAAGTCACTTTTGTCATCGACAACCCACCCAATCTGCTAGCGCGCTCACCTCCCATGAAGTGTGAGCAGGAGAAAAAATGAAGTACTAGAAGACAGATGGTTGACACCAAAAATAATCTACAGAATTGTCAAACTTCCACCAACAAACTCAGAGTAACTTCATTACTTATTTTCTGTGATTAATTAAAGGTATACTCTTGATTTCTAAACTTAAGCAGATTATATGTAAATCTTTATGAGTTTACTAAACTAAAATGTATTAATGCAAGATGAGAGACGAGGCATCTGAAAACTTTTGTGTTACAAATGCAAAAAATGTATTTTGAAAGCAAAGATTACATATTTTTATTTGCAACTTTTTGCAACATTTTGTTTGCGTTTTAGTTCATCTTTATCTCAAAACTGTGACTTTTGTTCACAACGTGGTGGCACAAAAATCCCTCCATAGAATATTGCTGAATCCATCAATTAGGGATGTAATTTAAAACATTTGTCTGATAATCATACAGACTTAATGGCTGCCACTCGGTTGACTGACGCATCTTCCAGAGGTTTAATCATTTACTGCATTTTACACTTCACACGGCGCCTATTTGACCACTTTTTGTTTCAGCGTATACTTCAGGGACTTTTCAAAGCGCATCCAACGCTTGACAAAAAAAGCAGAGCAGAAGGAAGCGACAAGTAATGGTGAGATAAAAAGGCAAGATGATGAAAAGAACGCGATGAAATGGGGATGAGGAGGGAAGCAAATGTTTTGGGATATAAAAAGTAAGAAAAGGGGGGAGAAAAAAAAAAAAGAGTGAAAAATGGGGAGAGGGAGAGCCGGCGAGGAAGAACAGTCACACCAGGAATGAAAGGAACCATCTGGCGAATGAGACTTCAAGTAATAAAGACTATCTGTGCTTTCTCCACGACTTATTCAGCCATGACTGGAAGTGTGAAGGAGTGTGTGTGTGTGGGGGGGGCTGCAGATGGAGTGCTATTGTGCAAACACTGAAGATTAATTAAATGGCTAACTACAATGATGAATATTATTTAACATGCCAAAATGGATATTAAATATTTAGTCTGACAGGCGTGTTTATGCTGCTTGTTAAACTTCCACTTTAATCTATAAAAACATTAATAAAGAGAACACAAACAGCTAATGGAAATATCATTACCAGACATTTAAAATGTCTAATCATGTCTTACTTTCTCCATGGATTGTTGAAAACACACATCCCCATCGTGCCTTCATTAATATGACTGCACATATGTCTGCTTTTGTCAGCACATCCTTCATCGAAATACTGAAAAGCTACATGATTTGAATACCCAGAGCTAAAAAAAAAAAACCTGATGTCAGCACTATTGGTCCACTGGGTATATCTGCGTATTTGTAGAGATGGATTGAGACTATACGCAGCCTTTTTGTGGGCATCAAATACATGTACAAATGTTTTTTTAAACAAAAACTCCATGGAGAATTGAGCATTTTTGCTGACAAAAGTAGAAACATTTAGAAAAATAGTCAAGCAGATCTTTTATAAGTTACTCTAAACACACAGATCTAGAAGGGTTGTTCTAGTTGAAATCCAATAAGTGTTTTTCATACAAAAAATACTTTTTTTCACCTTCAAAACTCATTTCTAATGACCCTTCACTTTTGGAATTCTTTGAAAATATTAGGCTGTTCTATGGTGACTTTCAATATATCATTCATAAACTCAAAGTAAGCTGTAATGGACTGAACACCTTTGATTAAACACTGTAGTTCCTGAACTTTATTGTATTAAAGGGAACTATGTGACATCTAATGAGTCACAACTATCTGACAAGCAATAGATTTGAGCAACAAACAAGTGTAGATTTGATCATAATTATTATATATTTTTTGTGATTTAAATCTTCATATTTTGACAGAAGCTGATTATCAATATGAATTAAACTTTTGAACAACCTTTTGTTCTGAGAAAACGAGTTAAAAGCATCATTAGAATCAATGATAACATGAGCAGAGTTCAAACTGAACTGATATGTTTTTTATTTTTTTTATTCTATCTTAATTGTATGCAGATATTAATGCAAATGTTCTACAGCCCCATTAATGTATTAAAGTCCTCATCTTTGAATGTTTGTTGTTTATGGCAGTGGTCGGTCTGTGGGCAGCTAGTACCGGCCCGCACAGAAAAAAACATTTTTTCTGTTTTATTTCTAATCTGCATGTGAAGGAAGTTTTATTTTGGAAAACTACCGGGTTCTCTTTCCCACATCCGACTCATTTCTGATGCATGTCAAGCTGCTCAGTCACATGTCAAAAATACATCCATTTATTTTCTTAAAGCGGTAAACGCTGACTTATGGCCCGCAAGCTAGCAAAGTTAGCAAAAAACAAAAGTTTTCTGTAAGTTTATTTTTGCAGAAAAGGACCAGATAGCTTTTAACTATAACATAAAAGAATGCTGCATTTAACAGACAAAAATACAGAAGTTTTTACTCCAAATAGGGATTTGTTGTTCTCGCTCACCATAATAATAATGCAGAATATTCCGCAATCTAATGTTACGGAGATGTTGCTAATAAAGTTGCTCAGACAGTGATTGACATTTATTACTACATTTAAGTGAGTGTTTTAAAAGTCATGTCAAGACACTTTTATTTAGAAGAGCTTTTTGTTAATCTAATTTTGTTTTTTTATTACGTTTTGCTTTTACTGCCTTTTATTTTTGTTTGACTGCAATATCTGTATTTTTATGTGTTTTTACTTTTGTGAACGATTTGTTTCTAGGAAGGTGCTATAGAAATGAACATTTAATTCCTACATTCAGAAAATACCAGTCTTAGTAACCGTTATTTATTTATTTATTTATTGGGAGAGGGGTTGTATTCCTCTCCCACAGATACGTCAAA
This sequence comes from Oryzias melastigma, assembly GCF_002922805.2. Taxonomy (NCBI): domain Eukaryota; kingdom Metazoa; phylum Chordata; class Actinopteri; order Beloniformes; family Adrianichthyidae; genus Oryzias; species Oryzias melastigma. The sequence continues at coordinate 17,920,869 of NC_050523.1, read as the reverse complement.
ATGAAATTCATTTTAGGTTTCTTTATTTTTTCTGGTTACTGTGCACTGTAACCATCGCTGTCCACATTGCAAAAACAATTCTGAAAAAGATGAACGCTCTCTAAAAAATACCATAAACACACACCAAGCCCCCAGCCAATAACTGAGCTTTATAGGTCGTACCAACAACAGATTTCTACCTGGTGCGTTCACTGAGCTCCGTAACTTTGAACGCTTAGGGGAACCTAAACATCCACCCAGCCCAACTCATTTCACCTCAGTATATGGTGTATTTTAAAAGCTTAAGTTGTCCTCCACTTTGACAATTATGGGTTAAGGGAGAATCTGTTTCAAATTTGAATGGTTCCTACACCAAATTTAGTGTGCAAATATATTTTAAGCCAGAATCAGATATTTGAAAAGAGAATGAAGATTAACTTTACCCTTAAAAGTTAAGGGAAACTAAAAAAGACAGAACATTTTGAAGCCCATTTTAACCTCCTACAGGCCGGTACGTGAAAATAGTGATATCAAACTGACCTGAGACCTGAAAAAGGTTGAGAATCACTGGTTTATGGGATCTGCAAGTTCTTTCACACCAGTGTTTTTCTCAATCCTAGTTCAGGTTGAAGCTACTTCCGTGCAATGACCATAGCTCCCTGTCCTCTGCAGGACCGGTTAGTTTAATAAATGAACCAGAGCAGGGAAACATGTAAAGCATGAGGGCCAGAAAGCTGGAGTCATCTAAAATCAATACTTTCATTTTTTAGGCTTTCAAGCTACTTTCCACCAAAATTTTAAAACAGTTTATGTTTATTTTAGGATTTTTATTTTTTATCTTAAGTTTGCAACAAACGCCATTCACTTCTTCCACAGTTGATGCTCAGCCCGACTTCACAAACAAAATAAAGCTGATTCCCCAACCAAGTTTTTGACCCTTTTTATCAATCAAATTTGATTCATTCCATCAAAATGGAACATTCAAACACATAATACTGGAGACTTTTATAGGTTTATTTTGGGAAATTATAGATGAGCTTAAAGACATTCATTATGCACCAACTATGACAAGGTTTTTCTGAAAAAAAATCTAGTGGAATTTGCCAAGAGACATACTTACTCCATTCTTAGGGTAAGCCACCCATCCTAGGTCTCCCATCACAGAGCGGGAATCCAGCAGGTTAACTGCAAAAGATTCAAACACACAAGAAAATTAAAAAAAAAAAAGATACCATTGTAAAAGATTTACACTTGAAGCCCCAATCTAATACTAAGAGATTTTCTCTCATTCCTTTGGCACTTATTTCATTGTTGCTCATCTGTTTCCAACTTAGGTTTGCCATTTTTTAGCATCTGCACAATTTTTGTGGCGTAAAAATGAAGAAAATAAAAAGCAAAAACAGCCTCTGACTCTTGGTCTTTTTATGAAGCTCAACCTTTGAGTATCGGGGTCCACAGCCCAACAAGGAACACAGACTTGTACATTAAATAAAAAGAAAAAAAGCTTCTGCTCTGCCGCTCTCTTGAAAGCAGTCAAGTGAAATTACTTGACCGCTCCACTCCTCAAAACACCTTTTGAACACTTGTGAGATGCTGATAACAGTGCAGTTGTTTACCTTCCATATCAGCGCAGACTGACTATTTTATATCTAAAAAGTAAAGAAAGCTCTTAGCGACAACAAAAAAAAAAGCAAACTCTTTTGTAATTATGACTTTTAATGCCTGGAGGGTCAAAGCACAGTGAGCGTGTTTTCATCGTGGTGCATTGTCATCATCTTTAGCTGTAATTCAGCTCAATGCAAGAAGTCGGAGCCAGACGGACGTGAAACTTTTCCCACAAACATTCACTGAGGGGTGTTTGGATGCAGGAAATGGACAGGTGTGAGGACTTAAGTGAATTTGACATGTGCCAAAGTAGTGCTTCCGGATGACCGAGTCCGAACAAACTTTCACTGCAGTTTTTAAGGCCAGCCTCATTAGTCACATTAACACATGATGGATGCCTTTTAGAATGGCTGAGAATTTTCCTCTTAGTTTGTCTCAGCCTGCAGGGTTATAAAAACCACCTGGAATGTTATCAAGTCAGTGTTCAGTTTGCTTTATCTGTCATATTAATGTACTCTAGGTTTGAAACGTGTATGCAAACAATAAAAGAGTAAAGTCCGAGGCAGCATTTCACTGATAAGTGATCAGACTTTGCAACGCCTTAAAGTCCCATAATGTTCTTCTATTGTAAAGTCGTTCCCAGAGATATTTTAATTATAATTGGTTTAAGAAAAAAAATTAAAACTTTTTTAGTTTTTTTAAGGCATATTTTTTATGCACAATGGTAGTATCTCATTAAAAAAAATAAATTTTGGTTTGTGGGTGAGCTCTGTTTGCACGCTAATGCGCAAGCTAACATTAGCGATGCAAAAATAACGACGAGCAATATTGGATCAATCCAGTTGTACAGTTTTGAGCCAGAATTGCAATTCGCTAGAGCACGAGTGTTGAAAGCTCATCATTTCTCGGACACCTAAGAGTGAGCGGGCCAGAAGGGAGACTTTCAGTAGCTGGGTCATTAGTCTGAGCATTTCCATCCGGTTTTCTGATCAAACACAATTTGAGTAAAGAAATACCCAGAAATGCAGTTTTATCATTTATTATGAGAAAAATGCTAAGAGAAATTAAAAAATCATGTCTGAATTCCTTCCCTACACACTATATAGTTCACTATATAGTGTGTTTGCCATTTTGTCGTGCCAAAATCGAGTACTTGAGAAATTTCCCACTAGCAAGCATCAATGCTCACTACATTAGCAAATAGACCACAATGCATTGTGGTTAAACAATTTTTGCAAAAAAAAAAAAAAAACGTGTTTGTAATTTTTTTATAAGCCATTCACATTTTCACAGTGGAGTCACAAACAGACATCGTGAAATGTTCGGATTAATTTGATTTTCACTTTGTGAAATTGTTGATGTCATATCCAGCGTTTAAGAAAAATAAAGAAGAGTAGGTAGCATGATGTCTGAATTGCTTTTAAAATTCAGGGCACTATAAACTCCCACACCATATGTATTTTATTTTAGTAGTTAGGGGTTAGGAAAGAGGGCCATATTTGGTGAAATGGAAATGTGTGATGGCCAACCATTCGGCCTGACGTTCTTTGAACTATTTTAATAACATTCAATTTAAATTAACATTTTATTGTAATGACATATTTCTCATTTCGTCCCATAGAACACAAACACATCTAAATTATTTTTTATCCACATTACTGTCACTTTGTCAACTTTTTGTTACGTTCATTCCGAGTTAGCTTGTCGTAGTTAGCATGTTTCATCTGCCTCTTGATATTGAACTCCTCTTAGCATATTAAGCAGACACAAGTGTTTCAAATTTCACTTAAAAAATATGCAATTTCCTGGAAGCGGTGGCCCTCACTGTCAGCTTCCCTTTCATACGACAGTGTTGCCACAGGTTTGTAACGTTAACCACAATCAAGAAATCGTACACAAATTTTAGAAAGAGCAGGGGACTAAATATGATTGATTTTATGAAAGAAGCATGCGGGCTGATAGAGATTTAAACAGACTTTGGACATGCCTGAGCTAAAGTTAAATGGAGACGTAAGAGTTTTCCTGGGTTAGGTCTGCAAGAGTAAGTTTCTTGTTTTTATAAAGTGAGGTTCACTAAAGTGAAAAATCAGTATAAACAACTAGTTAAAAGTGTGTTTATATGTTAACCCTTTCACACCAGAGCTTAGCTTCTTTCAACTACTGTAACTCCTCAATAGTTTTCAACGTAACTCCAATAGAGAAAAGCAATCTTGTGCCGTTTCAATTCACATTTGTAACGTGTTGCATATCTGACATGAAAAGACACTTTTCCTCACATCAGAATCCACTGATTCACGGTAAATGAGTTACACAATCTCAAAGATTGTGTGTTATTTTGGTGACATCTCCATTGTTGAAGGGTTCAATTACCTATCAAAAAACAGAACCGTCTAGTCGATAAAGACCAGCAGTGGCATGTCTTACTCTGAAGTTACATGCACTAAGATAAGAAATGCTATAAAACATCATTCGTATCATTTCAAAGAGCGATAACCAGCAGCAGGTCGTAAGAACACAGCTGCTTTAAACCAGAACAGGAAGAAAAAAGTCGGCAGAACCGCAGAAATCCTCCTCATGAAACCCCTCCCCACACACACCCCTCATCTTCCTGTCTCTACTGCTCTGCAGAGAATAATAAAATATGTCCTTAGGAGGCGATTAGACAACTAATTAGGCCATAAAGAAGAGATATGTAATATTAAACTAGATCACAAAGAATGCCTCCTTCACTGCGGTTCGCTCTCTGAGGATCAAATCACCTAAAAAAGTTAAAGCCTGGCGCTGAATGGAAGACATAAAGGTCTTAAATTACATTACTTCAACGAGTTGAAATCTGCTGAAGAGCGAGGGGAATATTGACAAAAACTGTGACCGTTTTTTTTTTTTGCATTTTCATTTTCAACTACACACTTGAGTCAGCCATTACCTTCAACTCACCTGAGTGATGTTTAATGTAGTCTTTCTATTAGAGCCACACAACATGCAATTTCTTCAACGCATTTCCTTTTTTTTTCTTCTTCTTCTTTATGCACCTCCTGATATTTGAGCGTGGCATTTACATGCCAGCTCTGATTGCTCTGGGGTTAATGGCCTGCCATTTCTCCACACACACATCCACACACACACAAAAAAAGTCTCAAACCCATTTCTAGTATCTTACAGCGAACTAGAATGTTTGATTATGATTAACAAGATGATGGGTTTTAAAATCTCTCTGTGTGAGATTTGACACAGCCTATATTTTTCCAGTATCGTTTATCAAAAACAATATTGGAAAACACCAGATGTGAGGCAGCTGGCTCCGGTTCTAAATCGATCAATTCAAATGAGAAAAGATTTGTTTCAAGAGAGAAAAGAAAGAAATCAACACGAAAAAATGTTCCTTTCACTCATCGATCAGGACACTTTTAAAAAGGAAAGATTCCACTGTACAACTGGATTTATTCAATGATTAAATAAATCTAATGTTTCTTTGCAGACTGTCAGAGAGAAAAAAGTCAAGAAATTAAACATTTTGAATGACTTTACCCAAAGAATGAGAATGAGTGAAGTGAGAAAAATTGGCTTGTTCGATTATAGACTTTGCTCTCATTTCCAATTATGCACATGGATTATGTAATTATACATTACAATGCAAATATGCACCATATTAATCAAAATTTCCCCCTTGAGCCAGGATTTTTAACTGAAAGCTAGAAGGGTTTTCAGTCAGATTTGAAGACAAGATTCACACTTAAACCAAATAAATAAAGATTCAAATGTGATTATTTTTTAGGTCATAGCTTGCTGGTTAGTTGGGCTGTACCAGCATAGGAATTCAAACACTGGTGTTCTTGGACAAATAAAAATAATCCCTTAAGGAGTTGAATTGTTTTTGCAAGTAAGAGCATTTGGGCTCTTTTTATAGAGCTGTGAAAGAGGTGTGTCCTATCCTATTAAGAATGGAGTGAATGCCCAAACCCCCAGTGAAGTAATTTAA
>NC_050523.1:17906795-17915270 GCF_002922805.2 Oryzias melastigma | reverse complement strand
TAACCTGCACAATGTAGCCGGGCTTTATGTATGGAGGAAGGATGCCCTGCAGACCTCCCCTCGGGAACACTTGAGTGCACCACGGCCACACATCAAGAGCTACTTTTGTGCATCTTATCTTTGGCCAAATAAATCTGTCATGTGAAGAATAAGCAAATTGATGCATGAGCCCTCTTTCCCGGATATTGCTGTCTAGTTGCTCCAAACCAAATAATTCATGTGGAACTTTTACAATATGCTGCAGACAAAGCCTGGGAACAACATTGTATGTACATTTTTTTTTAATTAATCATTCATGTTTTTTAGGGGTTTAACAATGAATTAATTTATCCAAACAGATTGATCTATCTGAGGCAAATTGGATTGAATCAAACAGTAATAAAATTGTTTAAAAAGGACATTATTCAATTACATAGATATTGGAAAATACCAAAATCCTCAGTCCATCACAGAAGACATCACACATGTTTTTTACAGAATTATAAGGTTCTAAAAATGTTCCGTTTGTAAGTAGAAAAACTTCACAAAACTAAAATGAAAATAGAATCGTTATTGATTCTTGTTTGCACACATTTACACTTAAAAGCTTGCAAAAAAAGGAGAAATCTGGAAAACTGTTCAGTACCAGGTTTTTATCTCTGAGTCACACTGATTGAATTTTTGACTAAACATCTCCTGAATCGATTTTAGGTCAATGAATCGGATCATTCAAATTGAACCGATATTGACTATAAATCGTATTGTCAACCACAAATTAAGATAAGAATCAAATCTTACATCCCTATTCCATTTACAATCAAAATGTGTTGTTTTTTTATTTAAAATTCTGCATATACATCTGATCAAAACCACAAATGTACACTTCTTTAGTATTCATATATTATTTATGTATAATTGATCGTCTAAAATAATAGTCAATAAAGTTTATTTTGTTGGTTTTATTTGTTTGAACAAAAAAATAAATAAATAAAGGAAGATCCATTCATGTTCAATTAGGGTTTTTTAAATGACATTACCCAAGACTTATCAATTAAGATGATCTTCAGATCATTTTAAAGGTCATTGTGTTGCACTGATTGGAGGATCTTCTTCCAAACTGCAAAATCTTCAACGACTCCTCCAGATTTTCATGTATTTATTTATTTAGTTGCCTTCAGTCAGACATGTCCTTCCCTGGTTATCTGACAGGAGCTGCTGGTGCTCAAAGGTCCTGCTTTTATGTCCAAACAGAGAACACAGCTGTCATTAATTCACCTGTTATAAATGCTCGCGCGCGCGCGCTCCCGCCGTGCCACAGATTACACCTGGGACCGGACCGGTGCTGTCTAATGCTGGACTGACAGCAGATCCTTGACCGATCAGACTCTACGGAAGCCCTGAGTTGCAGGTTTTTACCTTCATTCGCAGGGATGCACCACGACCCGAGGGAAGCCAGGCTCCAAACCCACGTCCACGCCAGCAGCCGAATGCCACAACTCCGCCAGCGAGCCTGCATGGTGCATCCACAGGAGGAAAAAAAAAAAAAAAAAAAAGACAGGGATCCAGCTGCGGGTCGTCTCTAAATGACTAGAGCGCAGGTCGGAGTGAAGCGGGGTGACCCGGGGGAAGCATCTGCGTCGCTGCTGCTCCTCTGCTCACACAGACCGGAGCTCATGATCCGCTGCGGACACCGGAGGAGAATGAGGAGCGGAGGAGTGCGCGCCGGGTTGGAGGAGGCGGGCAGCGCGCGCCGGGGGGCGGAGAGAGTGGATCTCCAATCGCGACTCCACGGCAGGTGAACCCCGCCGCCGCTGCTGCTGCTGTGGACCGCTCACTCCAAATCAGAAATCAATTCCCTCTCGTTTGTTTCAATTAAACCGTTCGACCTCTGTGGGATTCTTGTTCGAGTTACAGTCACATGTATGTCGGATTATGCAAACTAGGTCTGTTTCTATTGGAGAAATTGAAACACTAGAAGACCACTTTTAGTAGGATCTTGTTTGAAGCCATTACTCCCAATATGTAGTTTGATTTTATGTAGCCATTGTGTTGTTTAAACTCGAAATTAGAGATAAAATACACTCCCATCCATCCATAACCTGGCTACAATACGATACCTATCACGATGCACATCTCACAGTACAATACATATCGAAATATATCCAAAAACAGTTTTTTTTAAAGAGTATGACTTAGAAAAAAGCTAAGTCATAATAATGTCTCATAACAACAAAAACAGCAACGCTGACTGAACCAATGAAACAGAATATTTAACACTAGCTGGCTCTAGCGAGCATTGAGGTATACATCACTGGAGATTGCACACAGCTTTTTTCTATCGTCCAAGATACGTAAAGAGTGACGCCATAATGGAATGGTGTGAAACAATAAGAGAGGTCTTGGCAGAGACAATAAAATAATCATAAAATGGTTCATTTTGGGTCGATTTTAAATAGGAGAAAACTCCGATCACCACTAAAATAAGACCCAGGTCATGATATAAATATTTTTGTACAAAGTGCAACGAATGAATGACATTTCAAACTTTTCTATAAATGAATACATTATTATATAAGAAACGCAATACAATCATGGTTGTGATTTTATTCAAATCCACAAGCAGACTGATTGACACAAACTGTTAGACTCCTTGGTCAGTGTTTATAGACGTCTTATTGGATAGCCGACATCACCACAGACCGCTAGCACCTGTCGTTTATGGGCCGGTACCTGGTGGGAGCAGCTCGACCCAGTCCGAGCCGACTGAGAACAGTGCAGCTGAAAAAACAAAATTAAGACGCTGATGGACGCTCACAAATAATTAAATATTGTCTTGTCAGCATTTTAAATTGATGCAAGTGTCACCAAATGAAATATTGTGATATATCACCAAATCAATTTTCCCCTACTGGCTACTAAACACCCATGAACACAAAAACACCTTGGAACCTGTTTTTGGACCGTGGGAAGGAGTGCCCAGAGCAAACCCACGCATGCACAAGGAGAACATGCAAACTTCATATAGAGTGGTCAGAGTAGCTGCAAGGCAAAAGTGCTTTCCGCTACACCACCGTGCATCCCCACTCTCAAATTGTTAATCATAAGTTCAGAGTTTTGCTATCATTGTTGGGCTGCATGTCATGGTTGGCAACTGGCACCCTTTGTTTGAAGTTTGCATGGTCTCCCCGTGTATGTGAGGTTTCTCTTGGCGCTCTGGCTTGACATTTGACAGATTTTCCCTGTAGGTGATGTCACACTCGTGATGTCAGACTCACACAATCCAGTTCTGTTTTAGTGCTAGAAACCCATCCAGATCTCCACCTTCACCCATATCGTTCCTTTCACTAGTATGTTGGGTGCAGACAGAAGTAAAGGGAACAAGTCACACAGACTTTTCAGTGAGGTTCAAGTCTGCAGTAAATAGAGGGAACCCCAATGCCATGATGTTGCTTCTCTGAAGTCCATGGAAGTATTTCTGCTGATTTTACTCAGTTTGTTAGAAATGTGTCTCTTTTTTATGGACTGTTTTAGTGTATTATGGCCCTTCTGTGACACTAAATAACAGCATTTTTTGACAGTAAAATGTTCTCTTGTTGATACTTTAATGAATATGTTAAATATTCCTCCATCCGTTTTCTGAACCTGCTGGATGCTTTTTGGGGGTCACAGAGTTGCTGAAGCCTGCCCCATTTACTGTTTGGCAAAGGTGGGTGCCACCAGTCACTAGTCTGACCACACAATCACACACACTATACCCTAGGACAATTTACATACCCTAAATAACCTATGAAGCACGTTTTTGGACTGTGGGAGAAAACCGAGAGTGCATGGAGAAACCCATGAATGCACAAATGGAACACACAAACTTTTATATTATTTTATATTATTTATATGTTTAATACAATGGCTTCTCAATGAGGTATCAATTTATAATATTTTATTAAAAGATAAATATTATACCATGTTTCTTTTTCTTGTGTTTTGTGATCTGTGATGTTTTCCCTTTTTTTATCTCTATATGTTATAATTAGGTTCTTTGATCGTTGGCTGGTTCATGGTAATATTCTTTCACTGCCGACACTTCCCACGCTCCTCACATATGCAAACAGACAGCGCTTTGGCGCACACATACATTCACAGGATTTATTTATTCTCCACCAACAGCTCCACTTATAGTTTCACAGATTCTCAGCTTTTATTTTTGCCAAACATTTTCTAGCATCTTCACTTTTTAAATCACATCTTTGTGTCCAATAAACAATAGAAGATCTTCGCCAAACACAACTAAACGTGTAATGCCCGGGTGTTGTAGACATGTAGGGGTCTGATTCAACCTGACAGCAGGTGTGGAGGTGGTTCTGTTTTGCCAAAAAACTGTTGTTGTCTCGTGGAGGTGCTGGTTTAAATCTGTAATACATTTTTACGAAGGAGTGTGAGAGAAATCCACCTACTCAGCACCTTCACTATCAGCTATTGGGGATCTTTTTCAAAGTTATGTGACTTCACTTTTTTTTTTTTTCGATTCCAGTTATGCATAGCAAATGAAAAGATAAAAAAGCCTGTTTTTAAAACGACCTTTGTAATAAAATGAACGCAAAAAGATCGCACCCCATAGTAAAAGCGTACATTTCAAGAAGCCAAATAGCAAATATTCTCCAAATGCATTTTGGCTTCAAATATATCATGTAGCATCAGTCAGAAAGTATCATCAGCCAGAAATGGGGCTGTTTCAGGAACCTGGACAGAAATGACAAGAAATTCTGGCACATTGGACAGATTTTCTCTTGGTAACAACATTATGTTAAGTGAAAGCCAAAGTGACCATGTTTACATGCAGTACATTATCCAAATGGTCATAAAATTCTAGATAAAGTAATATTCTGAATAATGTGTTTAAATAAAAGAAAAATATTTTTGAGGCACTACCAGGTAAACACTTTCAAATAATTGAATTCATACTTTCCACTTTTTTTCTCTAATGGGTATAGGGATATAAAATCACTCACCGAGACATGTGGACTGCTGCAAATATTTGCCAAAAAATGGGCAAATTCTAGTACAGTACTGTGATAGGATGCTTTCTGTACAACAAATCACAGATATTAAATTTCTGCATCAGAAATTGCTTTGCAGTTGTCTGTTTTATTTTTTTAAACACATTCATGAAATAAAAGTGATTGGTAAAAGCAGAAACCGAACCACAAAGTGTCACTGAGGTTGCCAAAAAGGGGTATAATTATTGGTTTTACCAATGACTTGATTCATGACATAATTAAAAGTTACTGATACGATTCGATATTGGTTCATTTTGAATGATCCAATTCGTTGACCTAAAATCGATTGAAAATTTCTCCAAAAACGTTTGTAGGGAACTTTATGCAAGGAGTTTCCATGGCTGAGCAATTTTATCCATGCTACACATCAACACACTTAAATGCCAAATGTGAAATGCAGTCATGTAAAGCTGCCACCAGTGAACCATAGAGCAGATGGAGCGGATGGAAGAATCTGACAGTCAGATGGACAAGTCAGGCGGAGAGCGCTAAACAGCATTGGGCCACGTGTGGAGGTTAGATTGTGGTGCAGAGTTGTTTTTCAGGTCATGGGCGTGGCCTCTTTGTTCCAGTGGGGGAAATGTAATCAACAACTCTGAAACTTTAGTTTACCAACATGCTCCTGACTTTGTGGCATCTTCCTGTTCCAACACGACTTCTTCAAGATACAGATGAGTGAGTTTGGCGTGGAGAAACTTGAATGTCCTGACCTCAACCCGGTGAAACATGTTTTAGAGACACAATAACGTGAGACCAGACCTTCTCACCTTACAGTGTGTGACCTTACTAATGTGCTTCTTGATGAATAGTCAAACATTTCCTGTAAGCTGTAACTTAATCGCATATGTGTCTAAACACAAATGTGCAAATTATTTTGGAAATATGGTTGGTTTTAGTAAATTTGCAATACATTACCATAGCTGGTGGATATCATGACACCTTACAATCCTCTCCAGCAACAACTATTCTTCCAGCCAGAGTAAATGGCTCATGTTTTGATGGACATTAAGGGTAACACAACAGAAGCTGACTCCACTCTCAGACCAGATCTGAAAAAATGCAAAAAAGGAGGCGGGACTGGGGGAGGCGGGCTGAGTGGGGGAGGTGTGGTCTAGATCTGTAATTGACTGACAGTGAGGTTAGCTTGAGCTAACTAACAGATCTTTTAATTATTGTCTCAATGAAAATTCAAAAAAATAAAATCATAAAGTTAAGGAGGCCCAAGCAGGCTGCCTCCCCATCCCACAGCGGCCCTCTGTCTGCCGGCCAGTCAGCTATCTAAGGGCCGGTTTAGCGAGCGACCACTCTCAGCGTCGCGGGGAGAGCTCAATCCTCTTGCTGTCGCGGGGTGAGCTCTGCTGCCCTCGCTCTTGGCGTCGCAGGGTGAGGTTCAACTCTCGGTGTCAGGCATTCAAAGATGGGCGGGGCTTTTATACTGGAGCTGCAGAGCATCATGACGTGAAACTTCTAAAATGACGTAGGACTTAAAACAGTTGACCAATCATAACATTCCACTATAATGCCTCGTTTCAACCTTTAGGGGGCAGCACACAGACCATAATTTCAGGAATTTAACAAGTTTATATTAAATTGTCAAAAATTTGACGATGACCAACAAACAGTATTTTGTCACCAGCCAAGAAAAAGATGATTTAGTGCTTGGTTACCCTATAAAAAATTGAGAAGTTCTTTTTTTTCTTTTGTTTATTAGTTCAAACAAAAACATTTCTTAGCTATCCTGAAAGTAGAGCCACAATATTTTCTACCTTGTTGCTTGTACATATTGCAAAAAACAAATAATAATCAAAGAATGCATTACATATTTCCATTCACCTTTCAGAGAATATATTTTTTTAATGTAAGCATGCTAGAACATTCTGGATTAAATCAGTTCAACATGTTTCCTGATTTTGAGTTCATTTTGTCCAGTGTGATCAGAAAGCAACAGTTCCAAAAAAAAAAAATCTGCAATCAGTTAAACCCCCCAAAACAGACCGCACTTTTACTAGGTTCAGTGCTTTACAAGTCTAAAATTTTCAAATTACAGCAGCTCCTACAAAAATTGATTTATGGGATATTTATTGAAGACAGTCACTACTTTTTCAGTTCAGGACCAACTCATATATGCTTGTTTAAAACAATATAAAGCATACATGATTTGTTTGATGATTTAAAGGAGAATTTCTGCTTTTTGTGAGAATCCATAATGACCTTTGGAAGGCTCAGCTCATTTCTGGCCAGTGGAGTGCCCCCACCTCCTCTGGACAAGGCAGACAGCTGGCCCAAAAATGAGTCTCCAGCTGAATGACAAAAGGACTCATGCATGAAGAAGTTTGTTAATTTAACATTCACCATCGCTTTCAGATTTGCCATCATCACTCAGAGGCTTGTTTAATCAAAAAATATATTTATGCAAACAGACTTGACAGGGGCACTTCTAAGCAAGACAACTAGGAAGGATATAATAAATAGAAGAAGCACTAAAGAGACTGACAAAGAGATGTCAAGTATGAATCCCTGCAATCTGTAATCTTAAACTTCTCCTCATTGCATTATTTCTTGCAAGAAAAATAATTTTCAACGTTCATTTCATCGCTTTGGGGATTGTACAACCTACTTTGATTTTTGTCTGGCCTGGCAGATGGATGGAAAGTGAAAACAAGGTCAAAATGGGACATTTGAGGACACACCACACACATGTGGGACAGTAACCACAGTGCCATGAGCAACCATTGAGTTTTCATGGAGTCACCATCCTTAAAAAGAAGGGGTCAGTGGTTTATTCTAAAGGCCTTTTAGATGTCAAAGACTCTGTTGGCGCAATTCTCAACCCTACAGTACCCTCTACATCCTCATCGCTATGTAACTAAAGAAAGATTAAACAGTTGACCATACTGTACTATCTAAAGAAAAAGTCTGACAAAGTATTAGAGGAAACATTACTTTTTAGGCCTAAAAGATTTTTACAAAAATTTATAAGAAATCAAAATTCACCTTAATATTGCAGGGTGTGTGTGTGAATGTCTTTTCCACATGCACAAAAGGTAACCACGCTTTTTTCATCTTTAAACTTTGGTGTTTGAGGTTGACCAGCTGGCATCTTTATTAGAGAGCTGCAGGATTCACCGGAACATGAAGAGATACACTCACTGGCCACTTTATTAGGCACACCTGTCCAACGGCTCGTTAAGGCAAACTTCTAATCAGCCAATCACATGGCAGCGAGCTATCAACCTGATAGAAATGAAACTATGAAAGTAACTCAAAGAACAACTGGTTACAACTGAGGTGTACAGAAGAACACCTCTGAAGTCACACCACGTCAAAGGTTGAGGCAGAGGGGCTACAGTAGCAAAATAATAATAATAATAATAATAAATTTTATTTATATGGCGCCTTTCTGGGCACCCAAGGTCGCCTTACAGATAAAAACAAAACATAG
>NC_050523.1:17906260-17906717 GCF_002922805.2 Oryzias melastigma | reverse complement strand
CTTAGACCACTTTGGTCCCCTTAGTACCAAATGAATATAGTTACAACATCACAGCCTACCTGAGTATCATTATTGACCATGTCCACCCCTTTATGACCAAAGTGTACCATCTGATGCTACTTCCAGCAGGAGAACACACTATATGATAAAGCTGGAATCATCTAAGACTGGTTTCTGAAACATGACAGTGAGTTCACTGGAGTCTATTGGTTTCCACCGTCACTAGATCACCTTTGGGATGTGGTGGAACTAGTTTTGGGCACCTAGTGATGTAGAAGCTTCGGTACTCCCGCAGACACCGTGGCCCCTCAGCCGCAGTGTCTAGCTCAGGATCCCATGCTTGACTGCTGGGGAGCAGCGAATTCACCTTGCGGTGAAAGAGGGGTGGACCACCAGTTTGCTCTTGGGGAGTTCTGATTTAATGGGAACAACCAGCATGTCAAAAAAACGATGACAC
>NC_050523.1:17864013-17905648 GCF_002922805.2 Oryzias melastigma | reverse complement strand
TGGAAAAACATTGTCTGCTCTGATAAATCTCCATTTCTGCTGTAACATTCAGTTGCTAGGGTCAGAATTTGGTGTCAACAACATGAAATCATGGATCCATCCAGCATTGTATCAACCGTTCAGGCTGGTGGTAGCAGTGTGATGGTGTGGGGGGTATTTTCTTAGACCACTTTGGTCCCCTTAGTACCAAATGAATATAGTTACAACATCACAGCCTACCTGAGTATCATTATTGACCATGTCCACCCTTTTATGACCAAAGTGTACCATCTGATGCTACTTCCAGCAGGAGAACACACTACATGATAAAGCTGGAATCATCTAAGACTGGTTTCTGAAACATGACAGTGAGTTCACTGGAGTCTATTGGTTTCCACCCTCACTAGAACACCTTTGGGATGTGGTGGAACTAGGGTTGGGCACCTAGTGATGTAGAAGCTCCGGTATTCCCGCAGACACCGTGGCCCCTCAGCCACAGTGTCTAGCTCAGGATCCCATGCTTGACTGCTGGGGAGCAGCGAATTCACCTCGCGGTGAAAGAGGGGTGGACCACCAGTTTGCTCTTGGGGAGTTCTGATTTAATGGGAACAACCAGCATGTCAAAAAAACGATGACACCCACAACGTCAATTTTTGAGACGGAGGTCTTAACCATGCGTCAAGATGTGACGCCTTAGGAATGAAAATGTGTTGATTTGGGAAGATATAAGCATTAAGTTTTATTACTGAAGTACAGACATTGGTACCGATTAGGAACCGAAACAAAAGAACCGCTTTGGCACCGGAACCGAAATAAAACCCAATCGTTGCCCAACCCTATTTTATTGTAGATTTTTTTTTTTTTTTTTTGCATACATTTTCTTTTTCTGAACATGTGTAACAGAAACATGGATGCCTGGGGAAACATACAACATATTGCAAACTTAGGGCAACATAGAGGTAAAATGAGGCTTACTTTGCAGCAACATTTTGAAGACCCAAAAGTCTTGACTTTTCGACAAGACTGGAGTACTTTTGGTTTGTGCTAGGGTCCCTTTGGGATCTTATTGGTGGGCTGGGAGGAATACATTGAGGTTAACACCTGTTACTTTACCTGTTGGGTAATGAATTACTTTAAATACATTTAAAACCACCATTCGTAACTGTAAAATGTTGTTATAACAGTGTTGCTATACTCACTGTGTAGTCTTCAGGATACAGTTAGCCTGAAAATACTAGGACTAACAGTACCACCAACCCAAAACCGTCAATGCAGTTCCAATTCGGGGTATGACTGTTTCTCTGGTCATGAAACAACAAAACTACTAAACTAAGTGCTAATCAAGTTCACAGCCCTCAAATTAAGTTCTGCGTTTCAAATTCTATGGCCTCTGTTTGACCCCCGAAACATAAAGCCCGTATTTTGGGCCTGAAAGAGTAAAAGAGCACACAAACATACATTTGCGCATTTGAACATGCTGACACTGACATGCATGCACGCACACACACACACAACCCCTTGGGCATCGTTAAGCCCTGCTTAGCAGCTCAGTGAGGCTGGCAGGCAGCGCTGCTCATATTCTCTCTTTATTTTGGCTGCACCCCTCTCCATGCTGCTCCAAATCCTTCTGCTCTCATTTCACACATTTTATCTCCAAATTCAAGACATACAGAACATATACTTTAAATGAAAAAGAGAATATGAGGACTCAGAACTTAATTATGCAATATGTGAGGAACAAGCTTAAAGATTCAAAAATAGATGCAACTTTTGCGGTTAATACATTTCAAGTCGGCTTCTTTTCCATCAAATAAAAGTCTGGTTGGGTTCAAGAAAAATATGTATACAAGTCTGAGGTCAGATTAGAATGCAGGAATATGTGCCTGCACATGAGCAGAAGTGAAAAAGATTGGCAGTCAGATCATAGCTTGAGTGGTCTGGTGTAATTAAAGGTTTCCCGACAACGATAGAAAAGCTGTTGCCTGTCAGTTGACATTCAGACCCTCACTCTTGCTTATAACCCTAGGGTAATTACTGAACGAATTACCTTGTACACAAAAGTGGCCAAAATAAATTGTATTCCAAAGAGATGCTGATCCTTGGGGCTGTGGAAGCTCTCAGGTTGGTCAGTTCCATTCAACACTAAAGACCCCTTTAACTTAGTTTTAGTATTTAGTCTGGACCATTCCTAACTCCTTTCTGTTGACATGTTTTAGATTTATTCAAAATGAAATAGTTCATAGGATGTACGTGCCAATTTTATGATTTGAGATTATATAAGAATTATGTTGTTTCAATGTCTATTCATTTATATCAAACAAATTATATTCTCGTAACTTCTTTAAAATCTGTTTTTGAAGCACATTTCGTTTGAACAGTTGTTGTTTTGGTCAGAAACCTATGCTTGGTATGAATACTAGAGGGCCCAGATCCATTGTTTTATGTTGACGTACTTCATAGAAGAAGATGTTGTGTCATTCCCGATTTTGTCAATAAAAAATACAGAAGAGCAACATGGTTATTTTACCGTGTGCAGCAATTTTCCTAGAGGTCCATACACGTAAAAATTCGTGTCATCCATGCTTTAAGATGAGATTAATAGTAAGAAGTAAAAGGAAGGAACACAAACAAAGAATAACCTCTGCACAGGAATGACATGAACCCCCCTACAGACTGTTTACCTCCACACTGTTCATTTGTTGATCACATTCACCAAAGACCACTTGGACCTCATCTGTTGTTACAGACTTGCTCAGACTATCGGTAGAGTTGATGATCTCCGTGTCACTGACCATTTTCTTAAGCCTTTCAATTCATCTGTTTTCAACCACAATCAGAGGTCTGTCTATTGATAATCTCTCATCAACTCATCAACTTTTATATGCTCTAAAGCCTGTTAAGTTTGATAATGGCAAAAGAATTACCCCATGAAAGCCAATGCCATCAGCTCGAATGTCTCAACCTGACCACCTACATCTTTCCTCTGGCAAGACCATCCACAGAATATACTTCAGTTTCATACTTTTGAAGGTGACACCCCACTCTAGTTTTCTAGCAAACCTAATTCCTATATCCTCTACCCTCATCAATTACAAATACAACAAAAAAACCCAATCCCTTCAAACTTATTAAAGTTAAACAGTGCCAAAACTGAGCTCCTACTTATAAAGCTAATCCCCCTTCCCCCCAGGAAAAGAATCTACGCATCATCTTTGACAGTACATTATCATTCCATTCTCCTTTGGACAGCCTTCACACATTTTTCATATCCACGGCTCACAATACATCCGTTCTTGTCCAAAGTCTTCTTACCTCTCTCCTTGATTAATGTAATTTTCCCTTCTTTGGTCTTCCCCCAAAATCTTTCCATAAACTTCAACTTGTCCAGAATTCCTCTGATCACATTACAAATGAAATCCCATCTTTCCCTGAGATCACCCTTGTTCTACATCAACTCCAATGGCTCAGTTACTTGAAGAACAGAATATACAATTCTACTCCTAACCTCCAAAGCCATCATTGACCTCACCCTTACGTACCTTTCAGATTTCTTCCTCATTTCTACTCCCTCGTGTTTCCTCAGATCCTCCATTCTCCTCAGCACAGTGAGGGCAAATCATTTAGCTGCTTTGTTGCAAAACGTTGGATTCTATTTCCCCTGACATCAGGAACATTAAATCTAAGCTTTGAGCTAATCTGTTCAAACTATCCTTCTCATTCTGATTTTATCAACCATGTCCAACTCTTGCTTTAAATTTTTAGGTTATTTTGTTTTTCATAGTTGTTTTTTTACAGCATCCCTCAGAGTTTTAAAAGGCACATAGTATTGTGTTTCATCCCATGCAATTCATTTCACAGGAGACAATGCCTGTGATTGGAGAACGCAGACCCCAGCCAAGTTAAAAAAAGAAAGATGACAGTGTGTCAGGATTCAGATTCTAAAAACCTGAGCTGCCATCTTGGAGTTATATAACACAAAAGCCTCTCCTCTGCAACATTGTGGCATCTTTTGTTATCGATTGCCTCTCAATCCCACAGGCATGCCCTGCTTTCCTATATCCTTTTAATCTGCTTCATCCTTTTTGTCTCTTTTCACCACATACACACATCCATATCTCTGTCTCCTTTGTGTCTGCTAGACCTCGTTTTTTACAAACTTTCACCTCAAATACACTTTGTAGCATTGCAGTTTACACTTTCTAGTTGTTGTTTTATACATCCATCCATTTTCTAAACTCTTTTGGGGTCACGGGGGTTGCTGGAGCCTATCCCGAATACTGTTGGTGAAAGATGGGGGGTCCCCAATGTGTTGAATGGCTAGATGATTTAAGTAGCATTAAAAACCAAAGGTCTGGTTTCACTTTAGCATGCCAAAAGATTTATTTTTAATCTCTTGTCTTAAAGGTTTACATCTTTTTCATGTTGTGTAGAGCATGCATTTGGAGTCCTTAAATCTGACTTCTGCTGACTTTTAAGGCACTGTGATGTCAATGGTTTGTTTTCCATCATTTTTTTTTACTAAGTACACCAGTAGATATAGAATGGGCAATACAAGCACAAATAAAAAGAGATTTGATTGGAAATTTGTTGAGAAAACAACTATTTTAAACTTTCCATCATCCTTTCTGCACTCAACCTCTGAATGTTTCAAACAACTATTGTCAGTGTTGTGACTATTACACACTAGTTTCAATAAATAATGATGGTGTTTTTGGTGAAAATGTATCTGTACTAACTGGTCCCATTGGGGCCTTATCCAATGTGCCTCAGGCACTGTGAATATTTTCATTAAATATGTGAAATTTTCTCTCCCCTGACCCACCAGATGGTTAGCACTGTTGTCTTAAATTCAAGCTTACTGTGATTATTTTGCCCGTGCATGGGTTTTATTTGGGGTCTCAGTTCAGAACTGGTAAATTGGTGTCCACCAAGTATAGGAATTATGAATGTCTATACCAGGGGTGTCCAAAGTCCGTCTTCGAGAGCTGGTGTCAACCATGTTTTCCAACCAATCTGCCATTGAAGATCCTTATTGGCCAAACTCGCTGGATCCAGGTAATCAGCAGCAGATAAGGCTGACAGGGGGCTGGCCCTCCAGAAATAACTTTAAATTGTTAATAATTCTGGAATTATGACACCAAGTCTTTGATACATTGGAACAGAGGTGTGGGAAAAAAAATCCTGGAGCAAGATTTGTTAGATTTGCACCACTTTGACATTTCACCTTTTCTAACTGTAAGTATATGTGCTAGTATCGGGTAGCCTCAGTGCAATGTGAACACCATGTGCTAAAAGCATATTCAAAAATGTCAGTTTAGCGTGTTCTTTAGCACATCATCATCAGTCAATTCCACTTGGAAGGCATTAAAGCTGCAGAATCCTGTGTTTATTTTTAACCAGTTTAAAAGAAATCTAGACGCATGCCACTAGAAATGCAACAAACAGACATTTTCAAATTCCAAAGGCTAAGACAGTTTTTCTTAAAAATAAAACATTTATCTTTCACAGCAATAACAGCTTAGATCTTTTTACCACTAATTTTACTGGGAAAATGTTCAAATTATGCTTAATAATAATAATACATATAGTACATATAGTAATATGTTCCACTAATGTATTTTTGGGAAGGCATAAAACAGCTCTGATGTTTGTTTTTTATAAATTGTATTGTATGATATGTTTCTTATGAAGGACCCCAGGAAGAGTAGGTGTCTGCTAAGCACATTGGGATCCTATGAACAATAAAAAATAAACATCAATCACTCTGGAAAAAGCTGAATCTAAATGAATAAGACCCAACATACATCCTGTCTTTAATCTCCATTCTCATAAATACTTTAGTTTCAATTTTCTTTTTTTGTGCATTTTTCTTTTCTGTTACCAATTCAATTGTTTGATTCTTTTATTTTTTCTTCTTCTTTCTGAAGTCACATCAAACCATTTTTATCATTCAAGGCTTGTCATTAATTTTCATAATTAAATCATAGTATTATTTATATTCTATGTTCTTATCTTCTTGTGTCCTTCGCTTTTATATTGTCTAGATTAAGAATCAGTTCAGGGATTTTGTTTTGCCTCCTGTGACACTTTTAGACAGCCACAAAATGCAGCCTTCTTACTGATTATTAGTTAACAATTAAAACTTGTTGATCAGCCTAAAACCTCCACATCGATCCAGCTTGCTTTTGTTTATTCCCATTTTGTTATGTTATTTTCCATGCTGGGCTTCGGTTGTGTATCTGTGGATGCATACAAAATAATTTGGTCTACTTCAGTATTATATTTTGAAATCCATCTTTCTCTCCCCATGAGCTTTTGAATGTTGAAACTAAAAGAAAAAAAAAACTAACCCTGTGATAGAATGACAATCTTTCCAGGGTGCATCCCATTTTGGCCAAATAGTAGTCGGAACAGGCTCCGGTGACCCAGTGACCCCGACATGGTTAAAGTAGGATAAGAAGATGGATGGATGGACGAAAAACCCAACTCTAATAAAATTTCCTGATACAGCTCAGAAGTTCTCCAGTCTAATGCATACACACACTCCTCTCCACAAACACAAATGTCCACGTCCGACCACACAGCTCCTCACTGCTGAAACCCCTTATTTCCTCCACCCATTAACCTCCATCGACTACGGCATGCTGGCTGCATGTGTGCACAAATTCACCCATTCCCATGGGATCCATGGCACAGTAATGCAATCAATTCCTTGTCAAGTAAGTTCATCTCACTAAAATGTCAATAATTCTGTCTATTTTTTTTTAGGTTTGCCACCACAACTTAAAATTACCTTTTATAAACTGTTTTAAAACAATTACAGCTGCAACAGTAAATTAAGGAAAAATGTGTAATACAACTTCAGCCATCTAATTATCTCCATTACTAGCAGCTATTTTTAATTAGGAGTGCTCACACAGTCATTTTAACCTTTTGAGGGACAATGTGTGTCACTATTACATGATCAATACCATTGATCCAGCCAGTTAGCAGGAAAACCCAATGAAAGCCAGAATAATCCAGACAGTGGAGGTGTTGGACATCCTCACATCTCTATTTATGTGCATGTAGAATTAGGGCCACTGGATAGATTGGGTTACAAAAACAGGAAATAGAAATAAAAAAAAGCCGATTTAAGATATATTCTAGAAACAAGAGGATTCTAGTGATGTTGGAACTGTAAAACCCCAATGATTGTTGTTCAGAAATGAACTGACTCTGGATTACTTTTGTTTAAGACTCAAACCTATAAGTTTATTCATACACACACACACACACACATATATATATATGCATACATATATGGTTAGTTGCTGCCTGATGTTTTCAGTCACAGATGGCTTTGCCACTCTGCTGCCTGCCAGGAGTGAGCTGGCACAGCTGCTAGACGCTGCAGAGACCTCCATAAAAACAGCTTGTTTATGGGCTCCATGGGTGCTCGTCACTGAAAAACCTATGACTGTAATGCAAATAAGATCGTTTATTACCGTCAAATTTACATCTTTTAGTGTACATCTACTTCTCAATTTGAGTAGTAAAAATAAATTAATCTGTTTAAAACCAAATCCTTTCTTTTTGTTTTGAAGAAAGAATTGGCAACCAAAAAAAAGTCAGCTCACTCAGGGTTTTGTAAGTCAAATCCAAAATTAAAGAGACCCCCGCTGCTTTGCATAGTTGTATCATTCATGCCAGGAATTCCAGGCAGTCAATGCAAAATTAATTTGTTTAATCTTGTCTATTTGGCATATGCCACAACACATCCTATATGTCATATTTTTGTGTTCACTACAACTGCTTAGCATGCAAAACACACTTTTGTGTTGGGAAAAAATATCGACACTACAATGTCATCTCATTTCATCAGGGCTCATTTACCTACCAGGGGAGCAGAGGCACAGCTGGCAACACTGAAGCAATGTGGGGAGAACAGCTTGCAGTCAGACATATAGGACAACACTAAAAAGAGACATAAAAAGAAGATGATGGCTTAATCTTGCTTTCATGTGCTGGTTGGCACTGGCCAAAAATATGCTGGAACAATGTATTTTAATCAGGGATGCCAATTCAAAGCCTTTTAATTAATCAGACACCCATGAAGAGACAATGTCAAGATACCTCAATAATAAAAAGCTGTGGAAAAAAAAAATTAAATTTGAGTTCAGCTGCATGGGAAGAAGAGAAGTAGTAGAAAATCAAAGCACTGTCATGGACGCCATTATGGTGCAGATTAGAAAAACTTCATGATAGGATACCACCTTCACTTAAGCTTGCAGCTTATCTATTAAAGAAAGTCTTAATGAGTTCTCCTATCAACTTAACTTTCAGTTTTTTCTAGATTAAAAGAGGGAAACAAAAATAAGAGAAATATCAAAGACAGCACAACTCTTGATGGGATCAGAATATGACGGATATGCGGAAAACGTTATCAAAATTCAAAAAATTTCAAAAAACACAATTACACTGTTTCTATTAATCATAATGAGCACAAACCAACTAATGCAATAAGTCATAAAAAACATGGCAACGGATGTGAGTGATACTATGATCGTGTCACTAATGTTCATCATCATCTATCAAAGGAGACGCTGGTATCTTATTCACACCATGGAGTGGAGGCTACATGGGAGTGGTTACGGATGAAGTGATTTGGGGAAATTGTGGTTGGTGATTTTGTAGAGGAGCAGTAGATCCAACAATTCCACACAATACTCAACTTTTGATGATGGTTCTGTGGAAACTCTTGTGGCGCTGCAAAGCGATGTAGTCACTTTTGGTCACATGACTTATTTAATTAAAAAAAAAAAAAAGTTTCCATTGGAGATTTGTGATGTATTTTGATACACCTCAAAACCACTTCCTCCGAGCGCAAAAAAAAAATGTTTTTTTCAAAATTGTCATCTTTCCATTAGGAAAATTTATTAATCCAATTTCTACAATTCCATAGTCAATGGAAACGCAGCTAGTGAGAGGAAATTAAGATAAACTGAGTTATTTGTATTCATGGTCATCGGTGTCACAAATGGGTTCCACATGCAGCAGGTTTATTAACTCAGACAGGATGACAGGTGTCAAAACATGGTTATGAGTCCATAAAGCTAAATCAGGGCCAGGCAGGCAGTGGTCAAACACGAGCATGGCGGCATCGGAGATCAGACGTTGAGTGGAACAGGACAGGGTCAGGTAAACAGAAGTTCAGGTCCAGATAGAAACGCTGGCTAGATGGCATAAACAATACTTCGCACTGAATGAGGCTCTATGCAGTGCTTTAGTGTTATGTTGGTGATTGGCAAATGGTAGTCGGGTGAGGGTCATCCAGGAATTACGCGCTGGGGTTAACAGCTCCCGGTGGAGACCAGAGGGGGAGACGGAGCTCTCACTCTTCACAATAAGTCTGATTTGTCACAAGTGGGAAAACATTTATTAGCACATGTCCACCACATATAGTTGGAAGATGCTCAGTGCAAAATGTCCCAATAGTGCAAATCTCGCAATCCATACGTCACAAATAAATCAGAGTCTCTGATTGGTCAAAGCTCGACCAAGTTTAACTTTAAATGTAAATTCAATTCAAAATGCTCTTAAAATCGATGTAGCAATTCATGATCGCGAGAGATTTCAACACAGAATTCTGAAGTGTTTATATCACAAGGTTTACATAGACTTTTTACAAGAAGTGGTTGCCTGAATGTTGCTTTTGGCTTGTAAAAAAAACGTAAAAATACAAGTCTTTGAAGAACAAGTAACACTTTTTCACACAGGAGCAGTTATAGTGGTTGAACCAAGAAGTTAATCGATGACTTGTGATTTTCTTGTTGTAAGTTAATGGAACTAATAATCCATTCAAAAGGTTAGATTTTTGTACACATCTTGCAAACATGGACACTGCCATGTAAGACAAGCATGTTCACAACAACTTGTTGTGAATTCTATTCTGTCAGATGCTTACCAGGCAAACACAACTGTTCATTTAATTAGAAATAGTTTAAGATAAGTTAAAACAGAATCATAATTCAGTACTGTAGTCAATCACATCTTAATACATTTGGTCAACTTTTTTATAGGTGCTGGGGAGGCGTTTGACCACCCCAGAGGAATTAAATGGAGCATATTTTTACAATTTAAGGCCTTTATGCATATTCAGTGTCAAAACCATAAATGTACCAGAACATACAAAAAATCGTTTTTTTATGTTTGCCTAGGAAAAATATATTTATCTCCCTGATCCATTAAAAAGGAAGAGTAAATATGTTGAAGTGATAGGAGAGGAGGTTTGTTGTGAAGGATGAAATGTTGGTGTGAGTGGGGAGGATAGTGTTGGTTGGAAGTAGATGATTCAGTGCTGTGACCCCCTAAAGGAAGATGCCGAAACGAAAAGAAGAAACATTTTGACGGAAAATCTCTGGCTCAGTTTTGACGAATGACCTGTCTGTCAACCTATTAAAGGTCAGGAAGTATTAGAGGAAAAGCCCAGTTTCACCTGTAACCCATGAGTATCAGACACTGTCAGCTGTTATCAATCTTACAGCTGTCATGCAGCACTGAAAGAACAAGATCAGACACAAATCTACTGTCAGGGGCCATGACAAGATTATAGCTGTACAAACGCTATTTCAGTGCTATGATGGGCAAGAAATCCAAAATGAAAATTCAGTGTTCCCTCATCTATTGTAGGGGTTATAATCTAAGACTATAACATTTCACACTTTTCTCTCTTATTTAAATTCTTAATGCTCAAACTTTTATTTTAATATCAGCGCATCATATGGACTGTGATTTTTTTTTTTTTTTTTTGCAGATTTGGTGAGATTAATGTGCTCTGCACAGGAGACACTACACAGAGGAGATTGATTGACAAGGTCAACAGCCAATCAGGAAGCAGAACACTGTGCTTTTCAAATAAAAAAGGAACATGGAAAATGAAAAACTAAAAAAATATCCCCAGAACAGCAAGACAAAGCATACAATAAAAAAATATTTAATTTTAAAAGCTCACATTGTTGATTTGGAACATTTCCAGCCCAAATTTACAAACCATCCATTTTCTGAGTCTGTTTTATCGCTTTTGGGGTCACAGGGTTGCTGGAGCCTACCCAGCTGCTGTTGAGGCTAAGGCGGGATACACGCTGAACAGGTCGCCAGGCTGTTGCAGGGCCACACAACCACACATACACCTAGGGGCAATTTAGAGATACCATTGAACCTATGAAGCATGTTTTTGGATGGTGGAATGAAGTCAGGGTGCCCAGAGAAAACCCACGCATGCACGGGAAGAGCATGCAAGCCCGACACAGAGGGGTCCCAGCTGGGGTTTGAACCAGGTTCTTCTTGCTGTGAGGCAAAAGTGTTCACCACTACTCCACCGTGCACCGTCAAGACCAAAACAGCAAACCTCCATCTCGTTTCTGTGTGTGTTTCAGCTGCTGTTTACAATATTATTATTATTTTTTTAATGGGGAAATTAGGAAATTAGGAGGTGTGTTTAAGTTAAAAGAAGTGTATTTGACAAGGAACTCTGATCTACAAACAACCTTTTTCTAACATTCTAACAACTGACTTTCTTCAAGATAGAAACCTTAAAAATAATATTACATCAAAAAGTGTAAATTTTTAAAACAACATAAAAAACGTAAATAATATGAAAAATTGAAAAATAAACAAACATACATGAGTATGAATAAATAAAACACTATAAGATACTCTCAAATCAAATAGAAGAAAATCATAGAACCTGTTGGAGACAATGTGGCTCAACACTTGCTAATCAGTATCATAATTTTTTGGAATTGACCCAGTTTAAAGACGTTTTGGCCAAACGTTCGGTCCTTCCTGTAAGTGCTATTTTCAAAACTTCCCAACACTTCTCTGCTTTGAGGCTTTATATCTGGGTTTTGATCGCTTTATGAAATGGAAGTTACAGATAAAACTATTGTAGTTTGGAAGATTGCAATGGAGTTGTCCTAGGATGGAAAAGTTGACCCATTCAAAAGAATACATTTTATCAAATCTGGTAAAAATGGATTTTCTTTATTTCCCTTGTAAGAGCAGATTTTATTTGACATTATTTGTAACTCATTTACCCTTTATAAAGATAACCCCGTTGTCGTTTCCTCTTTTTTCTTCTTTCTTTAATAAGTCACTGGGTATTACAATATTTTAAATATCATCAGTGTATTTTATCTTTTATTTGAAACCAAACTCATTTTTTTTTTTTACATATTATTTATTATTATTATTGTACCGATGTCCCCCAAGGGCTCCGTAGATAACACTCACTTAGGTCAACACATTTTTTACATACTATTATAAGCTTTCTTTACACAAGGTTTCTTTACAAGGTTCTGTTGGGTCATATTTTACTTTTTGCTTCTTCTTTTGCTAAAATGATGACATTGGGGCAGTTAATATGAGGCGGTCCTTTAAAAAAAAGTAGAAGCATCAATTCTGGGTGAAGGTTATGCAGCACCATCATTTTAACACAAGTGGAGCAGGCTAACCACTGAAGAAAAATGGCTCCAACCTCAAAGGGTTAAAACATCAAAGAGGAAAATGCTGGTAGAGATAGAAAATGGGAGTGCAGAGATCCTTCTGCAGGGTTTCTTCCCGTGACAGTTGCTTCATCCTATCAGTTGCACCGCTATTAACAATTGGGTTGTCCTGTTTGGTCGCTGACCTTCACTTGTGTTGGCAATTATTCACTATTTCGTTCTGCATATGAATCCTGCACGTTTCTTGCTTTGATTAGTGCGCACACCATTTAAATCAATTGGAATCTAACTCTGTTACTCGTCTGCGAGGGGTGAGGCGATTCATTCACGCAGCCGTGTTTCTCTGTGTGTATTCTTTGGTGACACGCTCTTTATCCGGGTGTTGCAGCTTCTCCTAGCTGGGGACATCAGGGTATATCCTCAACAATCAGCAACATAATCCCACCGTTCTGAACGAGGAGGAGAAACGTGTCACAGCAGGGAAAAAACGTGCAGACTCTGCTGACAAAAAGAGTTTTTTAATGCAAAAAGAGTAAAAAGAAACCTACTTTTGTGAGTTAATTCTGAGGCAATGTGAGGATTAAAGACCTAGAAGAAGGGGGAACTGCAGAATGCTGGGGATGCTTTGTTGGGATGAGTGCGCACTCATCACTCCGCCGCTGGTAATGTGCAAACATACGTTCATGTGCAGATGCTCGAGCAGATGCCAGACATAGGAGCACAGGAAGTGGGATGTCACTTGACCTCATTTTAAATAAAGGTTCTCCAGTCAAACATGCATTCAACCTACAATTTTACTTTTTGCTCAGGCAGAAAACACTGCGGAACTGTAAATAAGCCTGACACAGGAAGCTGCTTCATACAATTAGCATTAAGAGACACACACCAACACATGCACAACTGCAGTTTACTTGGTTTCAAGGCTGCATGGAGAGACAGCTTCCTCTGATGGCTGCGCCATCATCTCAGATTTTACATGAAGTTTCCTCATTGGGAGTGTCAACCTACTTTTTGCACCGAGATCAGTGAATGGGGAACTGTAAACTGATGGGAAAAGACAACGAAGACAAACAAAACAGTAGTGGAGCTGAAAAGAAAAACTCCTAAATGTCAAATAAATTTTGAATCATCACAAACAAGCTGTCGACAAGAGGAAGTGGAGGGAAAACTTTGCAGTGATTCCAGATTGTTCTTTCTACTTTTACACAAGTTTTTGCCAATGAATTGTTTATGTATCATCAGTAACATGCTTGTAATCTGGTTCCAATCAAATCAGACTGAAGATGTTAACTATTCCTGCTCTTATTATAAATTTACTGTTTTTCATTTGAACTTATCTTCAGTTAACACATCATCTACATTTAATTGAGCAAATAAATATATTTTTTTTTAAATTTTGAGACTGATAAAGCAATTTGGATGAGTAGTAAAATGGATATTTTAAGTCCTGATGCTATGACTCAACTTCAAAATAACATTAATAAATGAGAACCATCAACAACTTAATTAAAAATATATATATTTATTCAAAAACAGACAAAATATGTCAAGAAGACTTGGCTAACCTGTTTATTCAGTATCTACTTGAAACTTTTTCCATCACTGGCATGACAGTTGAAAGATTCTCTAGTATGTCAGTCAAGTGGCCTTCTGTGGGCTTCATCTAAAAGATACAAATGTATCAACTTCTGAATCAGAGATTTTAATTATGACCTTTGGCGACCTCTCAAAATAATTTAAAATGACCATTTCCTCCTTCTCCGCAGGTGTTAGCAGTATATCACATTAGTTTTAGCAGGTAAACTACCACATTAGCATTCAAGGGATATAGTAAAATGCTGCGGAATTCAGGGAAATTCTAGCATATGATAAAAACAAAAAAGAAGAGTAACGTGATGGAACTAATCAGTCAGATGTTAAACTGAAATCTCACTGATGGCAACAGAAGCTGACACAAGAACCTGTCAGTAAACAACTGAAAGCCTGAACATGACACACACTGACAAATGTGTGAACTGAAACCAGATGTGGACAATTCACAAGACACACAGTCAACTCTTAGCAGCATCGCCTGCATACACAAACTTAATAACAACTGCTAAACATGAGAAAAAACAACAAAATAAAAGTCTCCTCATAGCTAGTCTTCACGTTCATTTCATTTTGTAGAGCAGCCTCAATGAGAAAATGTCTGCAGTCTTTAAATATAGTGAGTAATTATTGTAATTTTAAACTTAAATGAAATTGCTAATTAGGACATTCTTTTCAAACACTAATCTTAGACATTTTAGGGGTTTTTATGGCACAGAATACGTCACAACAAGAAAAACTATGCATATTAAATCCCCCTTAAAGTTATGGACTATTTAAGCAAGTACAACAGGCTTTTTTTCTACCTATTTTGATGAGATAGGTACAGAGCTCCCAAAGGGACATAAAAAAGATAGTTCTGGTTTCTTGCGTGCGCCAGAAATTATGCTATCTGGTGTGCACCATATACTTTGCTATCTGGCCCGCACCACACACTATATTATCTCGTGCTCCCCACACACTATACTATCTGTTGCACACCACATGTACTATCTGGTGCGCATCACATCCTATGCTATGTGGTGTACACACCACACTACTAGCTGGTGCACTCCACATACTATACTTTCTGGTGCGCATCACATACTATGCTATCTGCCAAAAATTATATATTTATCTGAGGCGCACCACACACTATACTATCTGGTGCACACCACATGTACTATCTCGTGGGCACTACATGTCCTATCAGCCATAAACTATATTATTTGGTGTGCACCACACACTACTAGCTAATGCACTCCACATACTATATTATCGGGTGTACACCACACACTATACTATCTGGTGAACACCACATGTACTTTCTGGTTCGCACCACACACTATGCTATCTGCCATAAATTATATAATCTGGTGTGCACCACATACTATGCTATCTGGCGCACACCACACACTACAAGTTGGTGCACATCACACACTACAAGTTGGTGCACACCACATACTATACTATCTGGTGCACACCACATACCATCTGTCATAAATAATCTATCAAGAAACTATATACTACACACCAGAATCTTTCTGGTGCCAGCAGGTAGTTTCTGGTAAGCACTAGAAAACCAATACATTTTTTAAACTCCTATGTCTCTTTAGGGGCTCTGTATCTAAGAACCCGACACAGATAAAAAAAAGAAGAAGATATAGTGTATATCCATTCAGTTGTGTAGACATTTCACAAAGAATATCACATCTAATAGGAACATACATTTTACAAGATAGACATTGCAGCAGTTTCCCCTTCTGAGCATGTGTGAGGTCTGCAGCCTCTTTTAGATTCAACTCATCTTCAGGAACCTTCAACCAGCCAGTGTCTTCCTTTTTTCCCTGCACGTGAAAAATGAAAATCCAACCTACATAGATACGCATAACCATAATAGCTTTCAAAAATATGAAATATGACCCCATTTGTTTACTGCATCTTTATGCCCCACGTCTCTGGTTTCCATGGTGATTCTGCAATTACCAGAGATTGACTAATCCCATTGCAAATTTTTTCTATTTTCTTTTATGAGGTGGGGGAGTGTTGGTACCACATGGTGGAAACGTGCTTTTCGGCAGATACATAAATCAAGGCTATTTTGCAAATTTAAGCAGAGATCTAAAAAAATGAAACTGTTAAATTATCAAAAGATTGATGGAAAACTTTTTTTTAAATAATAAAGAAATTAGGCCTCTGTGCTACAAATTGGTATGGATTTGGAGCAACTCAGTAAACACTGCTCTGCAGCTGAAGCATCCTCTCATTTTGTATCATCTTGGGGAAACTACTGTGATTATATCTGTCTTTTATACTCTCTCTTTTTCAAATCCTTCTTCACAAGTACTGTTGAAGATATTCCCTTTCAGGAGGCTCAAAAATTCATTCTTGTCCTTTCTTTAAATCGGCTCACCTTGTAATAACCTCCACTTGCACCTTCTCCAAAGTTTCTCTCTGTCCTTGTGTGTTGTGGGCACATATGTGTGTGTACCGGGGTAGTGTGTCATTGTCACAATTCAGCACTCTATTTTTCTGCCCTCAGCTCCCTCAGGAATTCTGTCCCCCATACGCCTGCACCCCACCCCTCCAAGACGCACACAAACATGCTTGCACAGTCTGAAAAGCTCCATCTTGGTCAAAAAGTCATTAGAATTCATCTCATGTATTGAACTTTGAGGTCGTGACTTTCTGCTGTGTACATGGCTCAGAGCTACGGTGGAAAAAGTGCAAACTCTCTGTGATCTCTTCCTCTTTCCCTCTGCCTTTCTGCCCCCTCCATCTCTCCTCCTAAATACACACAGAGCTTCGGAATGACTTCAGAAATTCTCTTCCTTTTCTTCCGGCATCACACCAAAAAGACGAAGAGTGAACTCCGGTCCTCATGACTCACCTCGTCAAGATGAGGGTTGATCTCTTATTTTCGTCGGCCTCCTTTTAACAGCTTTTTGCAGTAATAAACACACATGGAACGGAGGGTTTTATATCAAGCACATTTGCTTTGAACGGCGTGTTCTTAGGAAGAGGTGATGGTCTCTTTTTTAAATTTTTGCCTGAAAGCTTCTTTTTACTGTCAGAGATTTGTGCAGGAAATCCAGATATTTCTATTTTTTATTTTATTGATTTATTGTATCAAACCTTATTTAGAATAAGAATCAGAATAGCTTTATTGTCTTAGTACAGAATATAACAAAAATAGCAGGAAAATACATATATAAGAAGTAAAAGCAATAAAATATGTAAAAAATATGTTAACAGAATCAACCTATACGATTAGAATATTGTTTCAAATTGAAATAAATCAATAACTGATATTGTAAAATACCATTTGGATTGAGAAATAGTCTCTAAAGAGGTGCCATCACAGCGGACAACACATCTCTGACTCACACTGGCTGGATTTTTGGCTTAAGATGATTTGTTTTAGGTCAGTGAATTAGATTGCTTAAAATGAACTAATATCGACTATGAACCACAAATCATGATGTGAATCAAATCAAATCTACTATTTTCACAAAATGAAGCAGATTTCTCGGTATTCTCTTCTGACTCCTCCCTCTCTGTCTGATAGAGATGTCTGCCACATTGCGAAGGCACAACCCCCTCCCACATCTAACGCTCCGGCTTTTCTCCCCTCTCATCCCTGAACTCTCAAGTTTTTTTTTTTTTTTCGTCTCATGTTTTATCTTCCAAGTTCTGCCGTCGTCTGTAACCCAATCGGAATCCAAATCCCGTTGCCTCGTCTTCGCCCTCACCTTCTCATCCAGACGCCCTCACTGTCTTCATCCCTTTCGTCACCCTCTTTCTCATTCAGCCCTCTCATCCTTCTCTTCCTCTCCCCACCCCCCCACTGCACTGCTTGTATCTCACTCTGTCCTAGTTTCCACAGCCTGCGTTATGAATTATGTGCAACTAGCTTGCCTCATGAAAGAATCATCTTGCCCAATGAATAATAGATGTTGAGTAGAATAGAAGTGTAGCTTACAAACTGTGTTTACCCTCCCTGCCTCATCCACTGCTTTATTAATTTCATCATAGTTAAACAATAGACTGACTCTTTCTATTAAGTGGCATGCTATATAAAGGTGGCAACCACTGCTGTAACAAATTAGATTTGTTTATTGTTCTTCATGGAGTTCCCTCACAAATTAGATTGAACTTTGCAACATGCACAACCTCTGATTTGCTTTGGTGACAAAACAAAGTCAGCTGTGACGGCCCCAGGTATCGTCGATTTTCCTGAAAGACTGACTGAATATGTCCTCATGCATCCCCGTACATCAAGTGTTAGTCACACAGAGGATTGGCGGGGTGAAGATTCCTTTCACCTTAACTCTGTGTTTGCTTTGCGGGCTGCACACACCGTACCAGCAGTTCAAACACCCAGCTGCTTCAGACGCTTGATTCAAGTCTCAGCTGATTCTCAGCAGGTTATCAACCGTCTCACTAACAAGACCAGCAGGGGGACTCCGCTCACTCCAAAACGCCGAAAAACTGCTGGGAAAAGAAAACCCCTTCGTTCCATGTCTGAAGAGAGAGCACTTGTGAGAGAAAATGTCTTTTTTTACGCTGAATTATTGTCCTCCTACTCTGCAAGGCTCTGCTAAAACTCATTACCTTTAATCATGAACTTTTTAAAATTTAATTCAAACTGTATCCAAAAATACATATTATTACAACCTGAAGGAAATTGGACAATTTTATTTTAACTTAATTTAATTCTGTCTGAGGCATTTACACATTTTTTATTATTAGTGACAGGAAGTAACCCATTTTAACTATAGGACGTACCAATAATAAATGATTCATTTTCAAATTTACATCATATAGCCTATGAGGCACACCAAGCTATAAGACGCATTAAACGGGACAAAATAGTCAGAAATAAGTCCTTCAGTGAATCACTTTATTGGCTGCGTTCGCAGGAACTCTAGAACTTGTTTGTATTATGCTACACATCTGTTCTGTTAGAAGCGTTAGCCATGTTAGCGTATTGACAAAACCTAGTTAGTGACACAAAAAAAAAGGTCCTATACCACTTCATATAAGCTGTTTTACTGCATCCACAATAACACCCAACCTTGTTTGCAACTCATTAAAAAGCAGACTGATTGGACTAAAACAAATGTTACTGTGACTACTCCACACCTTGTTAGCATCATGTAAAAATCTGTTGTATCCAAATTCCTTCACTAGCCACAACTTAGTGCACTATATTTTTTAGGGTGGTCAGAATCTAAGAATATGTCCCATTTCCCACCCTAATCCCTAACCACTAAAAACCTATCTAGTGCAATGGATTTTAAAGGCAATTTGGACACCATGTACTTTACTTTCGTTTTCCTAAACGGCTGTTTTGACGTCACCAATTCCACAAAGTTAAAATTGAATCAATACAAACATTTCACGACGTCTATATGTGACTCCACTAAGTTCTGATGAAAAAAAACCTTTGGATGCTTTATTAAATAATTAAATTTAAACGTTTTTTTTTTTTTTCTTTTTTGCAAAAATTGATGGACTGCAATGCATTGTGGTCTATATTCGCTAATGTGGTGAGCATTGATGCACACTAAATTTTCGCAAAGACTTCTTGGAAATTTCTAATTGTAGGTTTGGACAGCACTACAAAATGATGAACACACTATGAGTAAGGAAGGAATTCGGGCATAGATTACAATTATAAAATTCAGTCCCCTAGGAATTTCCCAGAAGTCAACACTCAGTAGATTCTAGACCACAATGCATTGCGTTTGAATGATTTTTTTTTATATTAAACCTTTTATTTTGATTTTAATTATTTCTAAACCATCCATGTTTTCATTATCAGAACAGAGTGAAATCATAAACAGTGTTTGTAAAATGTTTGTGTTTATTAGGTTTTTATTTTTGGGAAGGGGTGACACGACACTCACTGTTTAAAAAACCGTAGTGTGCATGGTGTCCGAATTGCTTATAAAATCCGGGCACTGAATAAAAGTTAAAGCATTTAAATTATGTAAACCACGATAACTTTTGTTTTAGATGTGAACATAACAAAGCCAAGTCACAATGACATTGTCTTTTGAATAAGAAAATAAAATTTTGGTACTCACTAAAAAAAATACTTTTTTCCAAAAAAGTTTCAAGATTATAAGACTGTTGTAACTATAAACAAACTGCAGTATAATACAGTTTGTCAGAAAAAAAACAAACAAAAAAAAAAACAACAACACAAAATAACTTATTTTTAAGCACAACTAAATATATTGCAATTCCTTAATATATGTTACCATTCTCATTTTTTATGGCAAAATAATTTAAATCTTTACCTTATTGGCCAATAAATTCCACTATGTCAGTTATGTTTGTTGCATTCCTGCAAATTTCCCAGCAGAATTCTGAATGATCCTCAAATACCTTTGCACAAACAAGACATGACTGTCATATCAAAAATGTTTAAACCATGATGTATGTATCCCGTGTGCAATCTGAGACTTGCTGGCAAGTAAGCAAGGAGAAAAGAGCCAGAGGTAGAGTGAGTTGTGTGGTAATTATAGATCAAGAGGATGGTAATTCTGCTGGGCCTCTTTCCCTATAGGTTGGGGGTGGGGGTGAAAGGAAAAGATAGAGGAGTGAGTAAAGACAGGAAAAGAAGAAGGGGAAAAATTAATGGTTTAACACAGAAAAAAAACAGGAAGAAATCTAAACAGTTTAAGTTTTTTATTTTTACTTTATTTTTCAGACATTTCTGAAGACATTTCTGTTTTGTTTTTTTTTTTTTGGCATGACATGTGCATGAATGTTACACAGTTCTACAGTTTTAAATTACAATACTGAAAAACATTATAAAAAAATAAAAAGATTCATCATCACCTGAGGAATCCAGCATGTTGGTTGAATTCCGTTGCCATGTTTTTCCGTACACAAGCAGAGACTTCCAAGTTGGCACGCCGACATTCATGAGACTTTAAATGATGGGTTTGATCGTCACTCCAAAATAGCAAAATAATGTATCTTACTGCTTACATTAAGGTTTAACAAGACCCAAATTGTATATACGTATATATATATATATATATATATATAGTAGTTAATTTTTTTTGAGGAAGTGCTCAATTATAATGTTGTTAAGTTAAAACAACATTTTATATATACTGGAAGATCGTGAGTTCAAAACCAGGCCAAGTCATACCAAAGACTCTAAAAATGGAACAGTGTCTCCCTTCTTGACACTCAGCATTAAGGGATTGGATTGGTGGGTTAAACCAGCAAATAGTCTCAGGTGCGGCTGTGTCTAGACCTCACCGCTCCCACAGGGGATGGGTCAAATGTGGCGAACTAATTTCACAACTAATGATAATGGTGACAACTAATGGTACTTTTAACTTAACTTAGCTTTAACATTATATATATATATATATATATATATATATATACACATAATACCAATAAAAATATATAGTTTTTTTTCAACCTTATAATGTTGTATTTTCTAAAAATAAATAAATAAATGAGGACACCCAACTGAAGCCCATTCATGATTTTTTAGTGTCCATGTCACATTGGAAATAAAAATGTTCTTCTATGATCACTCTTTCCATTCAACTTTATGCAGTAAGTCTAACTGCTGTGATTTATAGAAATTAAATGCAAAATTCCTAATTTTCTATAAAGTTAATTACATTTCTCCATGACGGGTTTATAACGATTTGGTTCTTTATTAGTAATTGTTGGACATTATTTCTTCCTCTAAAGAAACGCTGTACTTTGACCGCTTTGTTATCCAGCAGACTCGTCCACTCTGTGGCCCAGATTCATACACGACTGGTGATGACGAGACAAGCTCGCTGATTACATGCATGATGGAGCTCGTGCAGACGGGGGTAAAGGGGCGGTAGCACCTGCTCTCTGCTACTTGACCTCTAAGCGCCTTTCTCCTCAGGGGCTCTTTTAATTTATTTTCATGTCAAATGCAGCCTCCCTGTGGCTTTTTTCCAGAATAATGACTTTTATTAATAATAAATTGATCGTACATCAGTCACTTCATCACTTTACCACATGACCATTGATCTAAATTTTCACGTGAAATACGTGGCTTTCACTTATCCGCCTGCTCTGGTCTTAAAATCTCTAATAAAACCTATTTGACTCTAAATGGTAAAAATGAAGCTTGAAGTGCAACGACCTCACATGAAGAGGAGTTTGCTCTGTACTGATGATTCCAGAAGTATGCTTGAACCCAGGTTTGAATTGGATTAATCTGAAAGAATCACAAAGTTTACATAAATGTATGCTTTTGCTGAGTCAGACAACACATGCAAAGAGCAGAGCTCCCAAAGAATGAAAAGGAGTCCATCGTAAAATCCTTTGCTGTTTTCATTTTTTTGCTCCTCTTCATTAATGAAAAGTATCTCGCTCTTCACTGTCATTTGCAAAGCCGTGCTGTTGAGACAGGACAAGACATGTTTATTTGTTTAACATCTAATGTATGGAAAAGTGATTTACAGAAATGCAAGAAACTTAACAACATGAACAAAAGCAAAAACGCAAATAATACAAGTTGAATGAAAATAACACTAATAAAACGACTTTGAGTGAAACTGTACAGCTACGTACACACCGAGCATGTGTGGTGCCTTCAAGAACAAGAGAGACTTGGTTGTAGAGAAGATGGCGCCCAAACACATCATAAACTCATCAGTAGCCAGAAGTCGAAATATCACAACTGTAGCCGGAAGCTGAATTTGCGTATCTACACTAGAAGCCAAAATCCTCACGTCAAGAACACATTGAACAAACGTTTTTCAAAGTTTGAACATATTTATTATCAACCCATTGACTTGTATTGTTTTCATTGTGTTTCATGTGTGTGTTTTATGACTGTCAGCAGATGGTCACTTTTAAATGTCCTCAGGGCTTATTAAAGACCCTGTCCATTTATCTATATTTTAGCATATAGTGTTCACACAGGTCTATCACTATCCGATTCTAGAACATGTACTCAAAGCTGGAAGAGGCTTGGTGCAACATATGGAAATCGGAACAAATCTCACAAACCTTGTTTTCACTCACAACTCTATTCTGATATATGAAAGTCTTCATAATTTCAGCCGGGCACAAAACACAGTTATTAATTTCTTCTTTATGATCAATTTTAAAACGGTTAGTGCGTCCATGTTTTGAAAAGGATACTTACTAACCATATGTCACTAGAAAATCAGAGTCTCTGATTGGTCAAAGTTCCACTGTTTTAACTTTTGCTGCATGTTAAATGGCCACACTTTTTGTATGTAGAGTCCAAAAATGGCCTTCACAACTTGTTTGCATAATGTCTCATGAATGTGAGAGTTTTGAATGCGGAAACTTAAAACTTACACCTATGTGCAGACATGCGTTTTTGAGCCCAGTGAGAACTTAGCAAATGAGTGCAGTATTTCAATCAAATGCAGCAGAAAAGATAAATGTTTGAAGTTTGGATTACAATCAGTTAATGAGAAGCTGGTTGCATATATGTGATGTAAAGCAGATGAAAACAGCTTCACTTGTTTGGGTCTGACTCCAGCTTTGAATTGCTGATCTACTTCCTGTTGACCCTAGACTTCTGCTGAGTTTAAAACCACCAATTGTTTTGACAGGTTTGGACATTAAATTAAATTAGTAACAGTTCTCAAATTCATTTTACACTTAACTAGTAGCCAGTGTAAGGTCCTGACACAAAGAGCGTTAACTGCATAACTGAGATGGGGCATTATTACTATGTAAGATCTGGCTCCTTGATAAAGCATCAGAGGTACAAGAATAAAACTCTGAGGCACTCCACTTGAACATGGAAGCTCTATCTATTCATTTTCTACACCTGCTTCATTCTTGTTTGGGGTCGAGCGGATGTCAGAGCCTACCTAGCAACTGAAAGGCAGAAGCAGGGTACACCCATCAGAGAGCCACCCACACACACACATTCACACCTAATGGTCTCATAGATCCACCAATTAATCTGTATAGTCAGAGTGCACAGAGGAAAACCACACATGGATGGGGAGGTCACTCAAACTCCACACAGAATGGACCCAGCTGTGATTTGAACCAGGGCCTTCTTGTTGTGACGCAAGAGTTCTAACTACTACACCACAGTGCAATCTCCACATGGAGATAAATGGTTGGTAGTGAAAACAACATAACCTCTGCCTTCCAGATAAGATCTGACCTAGCTATAGAGTATATCTGACAATCCCACCCACATTTCCAGCCTGTCAGGGAAGATTTTATGGTCCAAAGTGTGAAAAAAAAACTGCACTAGGAACAAGCAGCAGTAAAACTAATGTTTTTTTATTTGAGTGAGTATCATTGAGGATGACATTTGGCAAAATGAAAATCACAACAGGTCAAATAAAGTAAAAAAATCACAACACCTAATCCGGTACCGGATGAAACAGGTGATTGGATACAAGTACGGGGACCAATTGTTCTTTATATGTAGAAGAAAAGTGCAGTCAAGCTGCAGAGCCTTCCAGATACACATCCAATGTTGTTTTTGTCAGCGACACAAGTAACCAAAAAGTTGATTTGTTTGCTTGTTTGTGCTAAAGCATAATGGATATCCTGGTAGACTTGCAGACAACAGCCAGAACATGCTTCAGCGGATCTTAGTATTTAAACCTATTTGTCAACAATTAGATGGTTGTTGGCCGTGGACCTCACCTCTGGCTTGTCGTGACTGTGGACCTGCCTCCGCTCTCCCCCAGTTCTATCTGGACAAACACTATTCAAATATGTATTTGTAGAGTTAGATAACCTAATTCTTATTTTACACTCCTGGTTAATCACCTGATTTCTGCTTCATGTGGACATCCCTGAGGTTTCTTCTTCTTTTTTTTCCAGGAATCATGTTTTTTTTAAGAAGTTTTTCCTTATCAAGAAGGAGGGTCTAAGGTAGTCTGTTTAGTTTAGCTTAGCACTCAGCTATTGTATATATTGTATGACCGACTTTCTGCTTTTGTACAATGACCAGTATGAAGCCCAACAAGACAATTGTTTTTTGATATAGAGCTATATAAATAAAATTGAATTGAATATGTTGGGTGTCATTTACCAAACAACTTGGTGTGAAACCAGAGTAAGAACTAACCTGGATACAACATTATCATCCTGCATGACACATCAGTGAAAAATGAAAAACTACCATTATAGAAATCCCTGTTCAACCCGTATTGCTGTGAGAAGAGTATGATGTATTAGCATTTGCTCCCAGATTTGGTCCAATGTGTTTTATGCTAAAGTGTGGCCACAAAAAGCTTTAAAAAAGTCAATGGTTATATGGGTGCAGCAATTTTTCCAATGTATTTTAGGTGAATCAAAGGGATTTTTTTTTTTACTTTTCATAAAAAATGGGTTTTTATTAGTTTGTGAAACAGTTGATAGAACCTGTTTCCCATCACCATAGGAACATGGATAAATATTGTTTGTTTACTTGACATTACACAATATTTATCCTTCAGAAAGTCTCACTGTATTATTATTTATTACATATTTTTTGAACAATTTGAAATAGATCTACATTGAACCCAACATAGTCCATTACGATGTTAACTTTTGGACAACCAAGTAAGTTTTAGACTGACACATCTAAGTGTTGTCAGTACAGGAG
The DNA here is from genome assembly GCF_002922805.2 of Oryzias melastigma. Classification (NCBI taxonomy): domain Eukaryota; kingdom Metazoa; phylum Chordata; class Actinopteri; order Beloniformes; family Adrianichthyidae; genus Oryzias; species Oryzias melastigma. Next base: position 17,879,992 of record NC_050523.1, on the reverse strand, counting down.
AGAGCAGTGTCATAAAGTTTTTATGACTTTACCTTACAGCCCTCTGAGATGTTCCACAGTCATTCTGCTACACTGTTGGAGATAAAAAAGACTGAGTAAAAGTCGATGTGTTAATCTTTCATTTTTGTTCCAGACACTTGGTATTATCTTGATAAAACTTTACCAGTCAATGATTCCAGAAGTTGTTTAATCATGACTCCTTATCAATAAAATAAAACTTTTAGTACACAAAATATTTAAAAATTAGAGGTTTTCTATCACTAAAAAAAGACAGAAAAACAAATCTGCTTATTTGTTTATGGTGCCAAAATTAACACGGTGTCCAGGTAACAACTGCTATCCAGTTTTGCAAGGTTGTAATTTTAAACTCGTGTGACTGAACGCTGAAGCATGACCCTTTCTTCTAGAAGGGATTGTTGCAGCTAGTGCCTTTAGCTACTTTAATCTGTCATGTGTTGCTTGCAAGAGCAGTTTCAGACACCTGCTGGTGTTGACTGACTGACTGACTGTCACACCCAAAAGGTTTGTACAACATCGTTCATACCTGACATTTTGTGTTCAACTTGTCTTCTTGCTCGCACGAGAAAATAAAGTGAAAAGTTTTCTCCATCACAATAAAGCTGAATGAGTCAGACAGTGATGCTCGGCAGTTGGAGGGAAAAAGGGAAGCAAAAGCTGGCATGGGGAGACTGGGATACTCGGTGAAATAAAAAGAGACAGAAACTGAAATGCTGCAAGATGTAAGAGGATGATGGGAAAAATACGATCAGAGGTAAGAAAACAGAACAAAGACATGCAAGTGGGTTGGCACTCTCCCTAGCCTATTTATGCAAAGTTTTAACTGTTTTATTACCAAACACATTATAGACTCTTTGGTAAGCCTAACCCAGAACAGTCTGAATCCACTATTTGAAGTTCATATTCCCACAGAAATAGACATCTGGACAAAGATTTAAATTATTTTCCTCTTTAAAGTCCCACTACAATCATAATTTGATTTGTTTTAAAAATGTTCCCTGTGGTCCTGTCATTATAATAATGCAATTTTTATAAAAAAATAAAAATCTGTATTTCTTTTCTAGGATGTAGCTTCTGCAGAGTGGCAGGAATTCATTCAGAATTCCCCTCTGAGTTGTGGGTGGGACCATTTTTTGCAGAGTAAGAACCCACCAAACTCCCATTAGCCAACCGTTCACACTCTCTTCTGCTAGCTTACAGCCCCTCACAACCCCAACCTAACATTACCGGTGCACCAAAAATCAAGAGGATCTTGTGAGAGACAAGATGTTCTGACAACAATCATCAGCTGGAAGCAGAAATTCCTCAAGATTTTAGAACTTTTGTCACTTTTATTTAAACTTTTTTTAGTGTTCAGAATTAGCTTAAAATGTGTTAAAAGTGGGTAAACACTTTATTAAAGGATATTAACAAAAGTGTTCAGACTGTTAAGACTTTTACTGTGGAGCTTTAGCTTCAGACCAGTGTTTGTATTTGACCGCAGTTAGCTAGAACCCTTTACGTGAATCAGCTCTGTCGCGGAGAAAGCGGCTTTGCACCAATATACTGTAAAATTACTTAATGTATTGCATATTGGTGAAAAGCAACTTTAAGTTTTTGTTTACCTGCGCAAAATCACTTTTCTCTCTATGAGCTAATAATGTGGCCCCCAAGTTGATATTTTGCGGACCCTGTCTTAATAGGAAACTTCAGTGTCTACTAAGCATAATATTCTGCATGTCCATGGTTCTTTGATGATAGCTTTGTATTTGCTTTGTGATGTTTCAGTTTGTTTTATGATTAAAACTTTGCATTTGCTATTTTTGTTTGATCTGGTCATCAGAAAAGTCCTTAGTACAGTTGCTAGTGTTGTAAGCTACTATTGTTTCACAGGACAAGCAGAAGATGTTGCTTGGTAGTACATAGACATAAATTTGTTCTGTAGACATGGACCAAAGATATAGACAGTGGACGCAAAAACATATACCTTTTTTAGCACAAATGAACCCCATACGTCCCAGCCTCTACCAGACTCTGCCTCCAGTGGCCCCAAGGCAAATTGAGTTTGAGAACCCTGCCTTAGGTGGTAAAGATTCCAAGCTTAAAATGCCAAAAAAAAAAAAAAACAGTATATGTTAGGGTCGCTAGATATACTAGTTTTTTTTGGTCAAAACAACAAAAATTTTGACCGAAGTGTGAAGCGGGATGTTCCGTTTTGGACGTCCTTCTGATTTTCAGCCGTCGTCTTTTCTGCCACCAGATCCCACCCATATTGAGATTGTACCCAGCCGCACAGTTTGGAGCCAGATGTCTTGTTGAGGACAAGTGGAAGAATGGTTGTAGGGAGATTCTGGCTCTTTGTCACCTACAAGTTTTTTACAGCTGTATTTTTTTTGGCTGCTCCTGATTCACAATAATTTGTATAATGAAATACTCAAAAATTGAACTTTAAACTTCATTTTCTTTATGTAAGTCCTACGTTGTCAAAAAAAAAAAAAATCCCACAAAATTATTTTAAAAACACTACTTTCATTGGAGTGGGTCTTTAAACTGACTCCAAACTTTTATCCTTATACCTGCATAATGACATCAGACCAGATACTCGCCCTTTTTGTCACCCACTGAGAGAAAACAGCAGCATTGTTCATTAAATCTAACCCGTTTCCTCTGAGTTTTGATTCCTTCTGTCAATCTTTTTTTTCCCACCTGGCAATGTGAGCAGATGTCTTTATTTTCTACCTCTTTCATCTCCTTTCCACATCTCATTTCTCTTTTTTTTATTGTAGAAAGCGTCACCTTTAATCCGACGGCTTCATTAAATGATAAAGAATTTCATTAATGAGCCACGATGTCCATTCACAACAGCAGCAATGGGAAACAGGACAAAAGAAGGAGTGGACTTAGACAAATTCAGAAAAAGTGGGTTGATAGAAAGCAGACGTCACAAACACATTGAGTTAATGTGAACTTGTAAAATGATGAGCAATTTTAGGAAAAACAGTTGTGATTTTTTAACTTTTTTGACAGGGTGAGAACCTGCTTCTCTTGCTTCCCCTAAATGTCAATCCACGCTTGATGTCCCCACAGTCAGACCATGAAATACTGCAATAGTCTGGATCTATATTGATAAGAGTCTCATTAATATTAATCCATTTCTCATTGTCAACACTAATTAACAAAGTTTGACAGAACTGTTAGAAGGCACAGAGCTTCAAACTTTGGAAAATAAAAAGAAGTCTGCAGTTCAGAGAGTTCAGTCTTGTAGTTTGGAGCACATAGAATCTGTACTTTCTTGCTACATTTAGAAAGAGTGATAAACCGAATTTGCTGAGAATAATGTAAGAAAAACAAGCAAAAAAACTAAAATGAAATGAAGTTCAGAAATTATTTTGTACATAAGGGGACAAATTTCTGGCCCATTACCATTAAATAAATAAGGTGAATGTAAAAAAAACTGACATATCTCTCTGGTGCCCTCAAATAATCTCTCCATGAAGATTTACCAGGTTAGGAGAGAACATGTTCCTTGTGGAAAAAAAAAAAAACACTTCAAAGTGAGAAATGTAATGAAGGACTTCTGAAGGAAAGAGAAATGACGAGAGATTGACTCATGTGTGAACAAATGTTGAACCGTCTGTCAGTGCAGCAGATTTAAGGTCATTTTTTGAGTGATCAAGTTTCTATTATTTAAGATCTTTAGCTAGAATTGCATTAGTACACTTCTACTGCATGTTCTCTGTCTGTTTGCCCTACGATTCTCTACTGTGGTGAAATCTTCATTTCAGCTTGCAGAGCTTTCACATGAATTTCTTCGCCGTCGCTGGATGCTCCAACAAACAAGCGTGCTGCACCATTGCCTCCTCTGCTTATCCACACGTTCCCCGAGGGCATGACTCGTCCTCGCGCTTGCTTACATCACTCTCAGCTCTCGCCATGAAGCAGTTCGGAGGTCCTGAAAGATTTGACCAAAAGGTAAAGAGGCAAACCCATTAATATCAACTGTCCAGTCAGCGATGACAGATAGGAACTGTGCGCCTGGCGTCCGCTGGATAACAGTTGACCTGGGATGACTCCAGTGCCTGCCATGTTTGCGTGCAAACTTTCACTTAGTGTTGATGTTCAGAGCAGTGGAAATGCAGAGGCTGGGGCGGGCCCCTGAGTGTGTGTTAATGCGATGGCCAACGCAAGTGTTTGTTGAGCTGCATGGATGCCGAAGCTCATGTATTATTAATGCAAAGTCCTTAGAGGCCGGCTAAAGCTGTCACTGTGTGCCTTCAGAGAGCTGTGTGTTTTGGCTGAGGTGAACTGTAGCAATCAAACACAGATGAAAACATCACAATGCGGAGACGCGGGATACCTCAGCACCCAAACACAGGGAGGATGAAAGTGGAGGGATGTGGTGAGCCACCAGATCCACACATCCTTGATCTGCAGACTTGAGTGGGAATGTCTCACTTAACAGGAACGCTCTCATAAAAAAAAGAGGAATTATTAAGCAAAGTGACAGCTCAATAAAAAAATCATGCCATCATCAGAGCTGTACAGGGAGAAAATCTAAAGGCACGTTCCCACAGGGAAGAAAGTTCTCCTCTTTGACAAACGACGGTGTAGTGGGCAAAAAAGACTTCTGTGCAAACAGACAGTTTATAAGCTTTCTATTATAGTTGTTATTTTGTAATTTTCCTGTGGTCTTAAAGATCTACTTGGATCATCTTTTGATCCATTGTAAAAGCTTTCCAAGTGTTTTCTCGAACATATATTCTGCAGAGCGGCTAGTTGAAATTCGTTGTCTCCCGATTTCCCATCATCCATCTGTTTACACTCCATCCTGCTAGCTTACAGCCCTCACAATCCCAGCCAAACATTATTGGTGAAACAAAAATGACGAGTAACATCGACCTATCCAGCTGTACGATTTGGAGCCAGATTCCAGCTTAGATGAGGAAAACAAAGACGTTCATGGATCATCTACAAGTATGGAGCAGAGCAGGAAGCTTGTGGACAAAGATTGTAGTCTTTACACCACAGCTACAGGCTTTTTGAAACACATTTTTTTCATTAAAAATCTCCATTGTGGACAGGTGTTGTGAATTAGCCACATATCTAAACACTGTAATAAAAGCATCAGATTGTTCTAATTCAATGATCTACGTTCTTTTGTAGTTGTCCCTATTAAATAAACTATAAATAAATACATCTGCTCATGATTCACTACTATTTGAATAAAGAAATACTCTGAAATTCAACTATAAGACTAATTTTCTTTAAATATATCTTCCATCATCAAAAAAATGCTTCAACAGACTCACCAGAATCCATTTTTTTTTTTTTTTTATTAGCGTGGGTCTTTAAGGACCACCAATAAACTCAATCTAACAACATCCATATGCTGGGACGTTTGTGAAGCTGTACCTAAGCTGACAGTGGGGCATTGGGACTTGAGCTTACAGTTTTTCTAAGCAGGTAAGTACATTTTTATGTGTCAGTGGCAGTGCTATTTATCAGAGTGGTCTACAGACTTATGTGATGATAGTGGTGATTGTGAAGTGTAGCAAATCACACACAAATAGATAGAAACTTAATGAATCACTAAATGAATGAACTCAAACATGTTTATTAGAACCATTTTATGTAATTTTAGCTCAAATCCTTCACGCTTAAACAATGGAGCTCCAGTGCTGACATTTTTCGACAACTACAACTTTCCTCCCGTTTACGCAATTAACATTTTAGATGATTTTAAAGAGGAGAAAAGCAGCTTTGAGCTGATATGCGACACTTTACAGTGGGGCAGTGCTTGCACAATCAATGTAAATCAGCTGATTCTGTTGAGGAGAAAAGTGGAGAAAAATGTTTTTTAAGTGTTGCATAATGGTGCAATGTTAATTCAGTTCAATTCAATTTTATTTATATAGCCCAAAATCACAAAGAAAATTTGCCTCATTGGGCTTCATGCCAGTAATTGTACAGATTCATGCAAAAGTTAATGTGAAAAGCTGCTTTTCTCCATGTCAGAATCAGATGATTCACATTGGTTGCCTAAACAAAGAGTAAGTATGTCAAATAGAGTGTTATTTAGATGTGGCCGGCGACAGGGAACTCTTCTTTAAAAAGGTCTCTCGTTACAGACTTGGGTTTTTTTGTTGTAGGCTGTTGTGCTTCTGATTGGGTTCTGTTATTGATTAGTGTTGCAGATATTTAGGGATCCCTCACAGTGTCACTGGTATTGGAATGATTTGCTAGTTTCTGTGTGTCGCACGTCACACAGGAAACTCATCGACAAAAGTAATAAGAATACACGCCTAATGTCAAGGTGGTGGTGGAGGACAAAAAAATGCAGGAGACAGGACATGGTGGCAGAAACTCAAAGATTTACTTAAAAAACTCAAAACATGACAAAACCAGGCGAAAACAAACCAGTGACATGACATAACAGAACAGATGACCTGACAATGAGAACTGAAGACCAGACACTTAAATACACTGAGGTTGATTAACTAAATGAAGACAGCTGTGGATGATCAACCTGAACATGGTGAGACTGACAGGGAAAACAGAAGATGACAAAACCAGATCACAGAATCATGACAGTATCCCTCCCCAAAGGGCAGATTCCAGATGCCCAAACATCTTTGAGGAGGGGACCTGGATGAACAAAAAAGACAAGTCCAGAAGACAGGGCTTCTGCAGCCAGACTGATGTGAGGGGTATTGGAACCCCTCCAGGAACAGACGTGGAGAGGAGCGGTCCTGGTGACTCTACCCAGGGACAGGACACATGGCGGGGAGAAGTCCCAGCAACCCTCCTCCAGAACCAGAACCAGCCAAGGGGGGACGAGCGGTGACCATCCTCAGGGACAGGAAGGAGCGGTCCCGGTGACCCTCCTCAGGAACAGGCACATGAAGAGGAGCGGCCCCGGCGACCCTCCACAGGAACAGAACAGATGGCCCCAACAGTCCCCCTCAGGAACGGATCGGGTGGATGACAGGCATGGCGTGAAAACCAGTGCAGGAACCACATCTGGCGTGGCGTGGCATGGACTGCAGAGGCAGAGAATCCAGCCACTGCAGCAGAGGTTCTCCTGCTGGGTCCAAGGTGGTCAGGTCATACTGTCAAGGTGGTGGTGGAGGACCCAAACGCAGGAGACAGGACATGGTGGCAGAAACTCAAAGATTTACTTAAAAAAACTCAAAACCAGGCGAAAACAAACCAGTGACATAACAGAACAGATGACCTGACAATGAGAACTAAAGACCAGACACTTAAATACACTGAGGTTGATTAACTAAATGAAGACAGCTGTGGATGATCAACCTGAACATGGTGAGACTGACAGGGAAAACAGAAGATGACAAAACCAGATCACAGAGTCATGACACTAATCAAAATGGAAAAGAGTCATGTAAACACGCCATTTGGATTACTTTGACTCGTTGGGATCAGAATTTTCTTCTGATCCAGATAGGTGGGTGTTGTTGATTGTTGATCCATTCGTGGTGCATGTATTATTGCATATATCATCACAGATAGCCCATGTGGCGCTCCAGAGGAGGCTTTGGAGCATAAACAGGGCAGCCGGACTTGTAGCTTCGTATCTGCTAGCGGACGAGGGTGCTGCGCTATGGAGGAGGCTGCGGACAGCTCTGGGTGAGCGAGGCATCAGATTCAGAAAAACTGTGTCTCCTGGGTGATCTGACGGAGGTGGCTTTTGATGCAGGAATGCGACTCTGCGCAGTCCTGAGAAACTGTGCAAATAATCATGTGAATTTGTGTTACCAACCGTGAACTAATAAAATAAAGGCTGATGTTATTTCCACATATTTACATGTCATCAAAATGCACATTGCTGCAATATCTGCACAGATTTGAAGTGGGTCCAAGGTTAAATGTCCAAATCCTGACCTTTCCTCTGGGTGCATGCGCCCAAGAATAATGCACATATTTAGAAAATCATGAGAGAACAGCCACTTAAATATAATAATGGTAATAAAAGCAAGATTAGAAGATCATCTCGCTCGATACTGCGGCTTCATTTAAAACAAAACTCGCTTCTTCTTCTACAGCAGTTTCTGGTATTTTAATTAGTTCTGCGCATGTCAAAATGTTTCGAAATGTGGTGTTTGTAAACGATTGTTATAATTGTATAAAGTGTTTAGGAGCCCATATACACAGTTTATTTCTAATCCGATCTTTGAGCCGATAAAAGACTCTTTGCACACTTAAACGCAGTCAATGTTCAAAAAGAGGAAGAAACCAGGTGGAAATGTGCATAGAAAAAAACAGTACAAACAACATTTTTTGGGGAAAAAAAGACATCTAACTTGTACACACTGCATTGAAACCTTGGATGGAAAAATTGGGAGATTTTCTATTCGAGAGGATTGCAGATATTTGTTTTAAAATAAAAAACAAAACAAAACAACAAAGCATAATAATAAATATGACACCACATTTCTAAACTGATGTGTGATATAAAAAGCTAGTAAAGTATGAATAAATATGAGTGAAATGGGTACAGAAATGTGTCTAACAGTTATAAGGTAATTATCCTTTATGATTATCCTGCAAGTAATTGATCTCAACGCTATAAATCTGATGAAGGAATGACATTGTGGAGAAAGATGTTCGCTGAGGAGCAATGATTCAAAGATGGCTACATTTTTGAATGTACCTTCTTTAGTATAGTAAATAATTAATGGCATAATACTTTTAAAGGGCTTTTCTGACCTTCCTCAGTACCCATAGCACTTTACAGTCAAAGTCTCATCATTCTCCTGTTCACACACTCATTCATTCACCGATGGCACCAAAGCTGCAATGCAAGACTCTAACTTGAATTAAATCTTTGGTGTTTCAATTTCTGTGATATGATTCCAAATAAATGTTTTTCCAAAATAATATAATAAATGTCTCATGTGAACAACTTTATGGCACAATCTGTAGAAATTATCTTATTTTTCCTCAGTGTTTCTTGGTGTTAAGACGCTTTTTCTAAAGTCTGTAACTGTTCAGTTCAACTTTATTTAGTGAATTGCTGCAACGTCCTACATCTCAATTTTCTTTTTAAAAACTTTGAACCGAGTCTTCCTAATAAAACCTTTTTCTGGGTTCCTGCGACTCCTGTTTATCTCCAAATATGTTGAGGAAATAATGGAAATGTGGAGCAATGAAACATTTACAGAAAAACTGCAAATGATGCAAGTTATAGAACTGCAGTACAAAGTGAATAAAGAGTTCCTTCTAGTCATGGCTGATTAAAGATGTGATAAATCAAACCCAATTTATCTCACAGAATGAACTTCCTCTCAACACAAATTTCTGCTTTCACAGCAGGATGAACACAAAAACACATGAGGGAGAAAGCAGTGAAATAGTGCGCCCAAACTTAACTTCCGTAGCTGAAAGGAACAGGCAGATCATTTACCTGGTATTTTAGAAACACGTAGATACATTTGGTTGTTCCTTATAGTCAAAAACAAGCATTTGGAGACCTTTACTATATAGGAAAAATTCTTCCCAGCAAAGGAAACTCAGTCATTGCTTGGCGTATCACACTTTCAGAGCTGTTTTTGACATGAGGGGAACTAAACATTTGTCCATAAAAGCAAGTAGTGAACCACACAAATCAAAGGGCTGGATTTTATGAATCTATGCACCAATTTAAACACAGAAATGTGAACATTTGTACTTTTGAAATGTAAAATGTCTTCTTTTTTATGATTTCTGCATGGTCAAAACTTAAAAAAAACCACAAAAAACAAAGGGTTATACTCACATCGTTACATCCTGCTGCAGCCTGGCCTCCTTTCTTCTTCTTCTTCTTCTTCTTTTTGAGGTTTTTCGTCGGCTGGCAACCAACTTAAAGGTGCATTACCGCCACCTACTGTTCCAGAGTATGGGTCAGAATTCTATCTCACCACCTAGGTACTGTTATTTTTTTATTTATTTTTTTTTTTATTCCCCGCCACCACCACCACCACCTTCCCCACCACCACCCAAATATCTATACCCTATTATAGATACCAGAAGATTTCAAAAAAGCCACCAACGCTCCTACTTGGCCTCTATTACTACAACTTAATACACTCTTCAGGTTAAACTCTTGAAAACCAAAAACCTTCAACTTCTCCTCCAGATCTCCCCTTTCCACAGCATATCCCCTGCACCTTAACAGGGCATGCTCTACTGTCTCCCTCTCCTCTCGACATATGTCACACTGCCCTGTCCCGTGCTTCCCTATAAGGTGAAGTGTGCCATTTAGACCACAATGCCCTAAACGAAGTCTTGTGAGGACAATTTCCTCTCTCCTATGACCCCCATGCATACGATCCCCACCCACCTCATTTTTGATATTGTACAAGTGCCTCCCTTTTTCACCTGCATCCCATAGCCGTTGCCATTCCTTGCCTATCTCCTCCCAAACCAAACTCTTTGCTTCTGTATAACTGCTCCATATAGGTTCATTTCAACTCTGGTCTTATTTAGAGCTGCCTTTGCCAATCTGTCTGCCATTTCATTCCCCCTAATTCCAACATGAGCCGGCACCCACAAAAATTTAACTATACCTCCATTTCTATAGATTCTGGAACACGTCATTAACACGTCACTTAGAATATCCTGCCTAGATTTTGAATTAAATGTTTCAATACCTTGTAGAACTGAAGCCGAATCAGAACAGACCAGCACCCTGTCCACTTTAGTTAGTTCAGCCCACTTTAAAGAAACCAATACCGCCAACATTTCCACTGTATATACTCCCAGTCGATGCCTGGCCTCCTTTCCCATCCCAGTTCCCTTTTGGCTCACCTGGCAGGTGTGGCCAATGTGCCTTGATTGGCAGGTGGTGTCCATTTAAGTCAGAGGCGGCCACACCAAGCCAGGCAGGGAGCAGAGCAGCAGGCTGGGTTTAGTTTGTGTGGTGTTGGTTTGGGTTGGTTTTTGACCTTTGTTACTTTTGTCCTCAGCAATCTTAGATTGGTGGGTTTTGTTGTGTTAGTTTGGGGTTGGACCTTGGTAGTTCTGATTTGCGGGCTTTGTTTAATTTGTTTTGACTAGCTAGTTTTGTTAGGCAGCCCTTAGCAGGGAGCTGCTGACTCCAATGGTCGTCATGGCTGGGTCAGCAGTCTCCCTGACTTCTTTTTCTTTTGTCCAAGGTCCCAACTCTGTTTTGGTTTGTTCTTTTTACCATACCCACTAATTATTTCTTACTTTATTTCAGGACACAGGTTTCCATTTATTTTAACAAACTGTGTTCCTTTATGTTTGGTGTCCGGTTAATGTTATTGTCCCCTTAGATGGTCATCCCCTAGACTCTGGGCCAGTTTGCCCATTGGGGACGTAACACACATAATAATGTTTATAACTAACCGCAGTTTTCAGTTCAATGGCTAATCATCAGTGCAAAAAATAGTATTGTTTTGGCTCTGAATTTACAGTTTACTTTATTGTAGATTTTAGTTTATCCCAGGAGTGACATCCACCCAGAAGATTTGGCTAGTGCTACATTCAAGACCAGAGGTGGGCAAACTTTTTAGCTTGTGGGCCACAAAAGCTTCTAAAATTTGATAGAAGGGCTAAACCATGAACAACTTGAGGTGTTTTAGGTAATCCACCTCATAAGAGAAATAAACAGCACAAAATCTGGACAAAAACGTTCTGTAATTTTGCTTGGAATTTAAGATTTATATCTTAATGCACAACTTTTATTTATGTATTTATTCTCATTTTAGTGCCAGTTGTACCAATGGGTTGATGGTCCTCTTGGACAAATGTAAACTTAAAAAATAACAGTAAAATCTTTCTAAGTTACATGAATTAAGTAAACTTTCTGCACATAAACAAGGGTCAGTGTATTTATAGTGCCCCAATGTTTGGGGAGACACCAGCATTACAAGGAGAATCAAACATTAATAAGAGTTATCGTCAATACAGTTTATTGCAATTTGGCGGACCAGATTAAATAGTTTAATGGGCCACAAATGGCTCCCAGGCCATAGTTTCTCCGACCCTGTTCTAGACAGTCCATAACAATTCTACTTAAAAAAAAGGCATTTTTGTTAGCAATTTAATTAATGATTTCTAATTCTGGGTGAAACAGCATAACTTAGAGATAAAGCCTGTTTTTAATTTGTCCCATTTTGCTCCAACAGGTAGTGTTTTAATTATCATCCATCACTTATCTGCTGCTCCTCCTGGTTTGGGTTGTAATGGGAGCAGCCAAAGCAGAAATGCCCTGACTTACCTCTGTCTAGCCAGTTATGAGATCTGTGGAAGGTCTCCAGTGCATCTAGGGCTCTGGTCCTTCCCCAGGACGGCATCTGGTTAGCATTCCTGCCAGATGTCCAAACGCCCCCCAACTGGCTCCTGTTGATCTGGAGAGACTACTCAAGTTCCTTCCAAAATATCTCCATGAAAGACCTTCATCTCATGTGCTACTACTATTTCTTGTCTTTATATGATGTCAGTGTGTATATTACATTAAAAAGGCATTTTGGCAGCAGGTCATTGTTCAAAAAATAGATTGGTGGTTGCTGCCAGCAAGCCTGATGTGTCAGCCAGCTTCAGGTCATAGTCCACTTTGATGAGAGAAACATCTACAGATCTCGCAATTCTCTGCATGAAGGGAACAAGAGTAGACGTGGTGCTCTGAATTATTCAACTATTAGACACTGAATAATCAAGTAACAGCAGAAAGCAAGCGCGGGGTTAAGAGTAGAGGCAGTCTTAGCAGACAGAGAACAGTTCTAGGAGATTGAGGGCAAAGCGGTTGGTCAAACATTAAATAGTGGCTGGAAGTAAACTTGTAAATACAGGCAAATTAGGTACAAAATGAGGATGTGGTTGATAATTATCTGCTTTATTAACCTTGTTTATGTTTTAATGTATTGATTGTCTCTATTTGTAGCGGTTTTTTCTTCCATTCTATAATTATTTTGCTGGTTGATAAGATTTAGTACATAATAGCAGCTAAATGACCAGAACTGGTTTTATCTAAAGAGGATATTGACTAAACCCTAAAAGGCTGGAAAAAAACAACTTCTGTAATCATTTACAGAAGAGAGGGAGAGAACTTTAATGTGAGAGCTTTTGCTTAGCAGCTCCAGCTGGATAGATGTTTAATCATTAGGAACACGATGACGAATAATTCATTATTTTTAAGGCCTAATAACTTCTGCTGTGCGCTGTGATGGGACCGCTCATGCTCTGAACTGAAATTATCTGATGCTTCAAGAGTTTTTTTTTTAAAGCAGTACATGCCACTGTCTTTTGACACAAGATTCCTGAATAGAATAAAAAAAAGTTACTTCAATAAGGAGTTATTTCTTCTCTATGAGTCAGTTTACAGCAGTATTTCAGAGTAGATAGTTTGCTAAGATATGGATGAAAACTTTTCAAAAAATGTGACATCAGCTCATGAGAACCGGCTTGGGGGATGCTCATAGTTCTGTCTGATCTGGTGTCTAAAATACATTTTATTCATGTCTTAAAAAAAACAATCCTCATCCCAAGTCCTTGACCATTAATTTTAGAAAATTTGAGGCTGATTCCTTATAAATAATGAGCCTACATCACATCTTTGAGTAAACTATGTCCATATATAGAATATAATAATATATTACCTTTGGAAAACTAAAGAACAAATTATTTATGAAATATGAGTTATTTATGTGAGACTTTTCCTTCTCGGATATAAGACGCCTCGGTCTCTGAGGCACTGTCTTTCGCTGCTTGTGAGCCCCGCCCATTCTATGACGTCATCCTATAGCCGGCCTCGGGAGTGTGTCTGTGTCTCGCCCTCAATAACAAACAACACTCATACAGCATACCTGCCATTAGTAGCCATGGTCATCGCTCCAACCAGTGCAGCCGGGGCTAGTGGCTAAGCTAGCTGAGCACCAAAGCTAGCTCTGTGTTTTTGTTAGCCTGGGGGATAGTTTTGGCAAAACAGACTCTTCCTGACTCTGTGACATCAGCTCATGAGAACCGGCTTGTTTTCATAGGTTCGGAGGGGCTGGTGCTCATGGGTGGAGGTTTTTAAAAGAATACTAAGAAATGCATTAACAGATCAAAATACCGTTGTTTTTAGTGAGGAATGAACATTACAACACACTTAAAAGCTCAAAAAATTTATTTTGCATGATATAGGCTCTTTAAATTGAGCACTTAATGGTCACACATATCACTAAAGTAGCCAGTAGAGGCCATATTACTCTGGAGTAAGAAAGCCCGCTTTTTTGCATTTGGATGTGATGATTTAATGATAGGAATGAAGACAAATAAATGAACAGTTTTACGAGACTCAAAGCTCAAGCTTCATGTCAACTTGTAAATCCTTAAGAACGAGTTTCAAGTAATTTTTTAGATCATTAAATTTAAGACTAAAATCCATTGCCAAAAGAGAGCTTTGGCTGTACATTTTCAATAAAAAAAAGGAGTAGGCTGTTTTTAATTCTGTAGGAATGTAGAAAACGGACCCTTATTTTATAACTCAGTCCCCCACGGCTGCATGCTCACTTCTGGCAGTATGCAAGGAAATTTATGAACTCTGAAGTGGTAGTAGTCGGATTTTTAATCTAAAGGAAAATTTAAACTATGCAGCTAGGAAGAGCAAAGAAACTGAAGGTAAGTCCTTTCATTTTTTTAGTTTAACTCTTGGGAGATGTGGCTAGTAGCTTTCTTGGCACTGATGACTGTCAGTCTCTGAAATTCAGGTAAACATATGTTATAAATTCTACACTGTTCATTGTTCTGACGCATGTACTGTCCAACTTCACCCAAGACAATCTGGAGTTTTGCCACCATGGCTCATTTCCCAGAGACATATGGGACTTCGTTTACAAGTTTAAATAAAAAAATAACCTGCAACACAAAATGAACTTGTTCAGTTCATTTTTGGATCAGCTAAAGCAAGGAACTGGAAAAATCTGTACAGTTTACAGAGCTTGTATATTAGTAAGAAGACAAATAAATAAAAAAATAAAATAGCATATTCTTATTTAATTTCTGTGGAGTGGGTAATGCTGGTATAGTCTTGTCGGATGGTATGTCTTAAGATATGTTCACACCGTCCTCGGCTTATTCTAGTACATGTGTTGCTATGCAAGTATTTGCAACTGTTTTCGGGGTCTGCAAACTTAATTTCCATTGAACACGTGTTTAAAAAAAACAAGTTGAAGCTTGACCAATCAGTGACTATATATATATATATATATATATATATATATATATATATATATCACAGATTCTCACTCCCTACTCGTCACATATTGATGATTGGCTAAGTACCCCTCCGCGTCACTTTTTGACATTTTGAGTGTCCCCAAGTCGTCGATTTTCATTGTACTGGCTGATCCCATTAAATCACGGGTACTGCAATACAAAATGAATTGGTACCCAAACCCGTACCGGTACCCTAACCTGACACCAGATGCGGTACCAGGTGCAAATAGGACGCAGTACTGGAAGCGAACCAGTACTACGTTAAGGTTAGGGTGCCAGTTCTGGGTTATGGTACCGGTACTAGATATGTCATGAGAGTTGCAAACCCTTGATTTTACGAACAGCCAGCAAGTCAAAAAAATGACGAGCTGGGGACACCCAAAACGTTGAAAAGTGACGCGGAAGGGGGCTTAACTTAATGTCAATATGTAACAGCTTGGGGGTGACAATGTGTTGATTATATACAGTATATATATATATATATATATATATATATATATATATATATATGGTTTCTCCTCCAAGCTCGGGTCCTCTACCAGAGGCCTGAGAGCTTGAGAGTCCTGCAGTATCTTAGCTGTTCCTAGCACTGCGCTTTTCTGGACTGAGATGTCTGAGGTCTTTCCAGGGATATGCTGTAGCCACTTCACCAGTTAGGAGGTTACAGCCCCGAGCGCTCCAATTACCAGGGGCACCACTGTCACTTTCACCTTCTAAGCTTTCTCCAGTCCCTCTCTCTCTCTCTCTCTCTCTCTCTCTCTCT
>NC_050523.1:17852657-17863844 GCF_002922805.2 Oryzias melastigma | reverse complement strand
AACAGGTAGTGTTTTAATTATCATCCATCACTTATCTGCTGCTCCTCCTGGTTTGGGTTCTAATGGGAGCAGCCAAAGCAGACATGCCTTGACTTACCTCTGTCTAGCCAGTTATGAGATCTGTGGAAGGTCTCCAGTGCATCTAGGGCTCTGGTCCTTCCCAAGGACGGCATCTGGTTAGCCAGATGTCCAAACGCCCCCCAACTGGCTCCTGTTGATCTGGAGAGACCACTCAAGTTCCTTCCAAAATATCTCCATGAAAGACCTTCATCTCATGTGCTACTACTATTTATTGTCTTTATATGATGTCAGTGCGTATATTACATTAAAAAGGCATTTTGGCAGCAGGTCATTGTTCAAAAAATAGATTGCTGGTTGCTGCCAGCAAGCCTGATGTGTCAGCCAGCTTTAGGTTATAGTCCACTTTGATGAGAGAAACATCTACAGATGTCGCAATTCTCTGCATGAAGGGAACAAGAGTAGACGTGGTGCTCTGAATTATTCAACTATTAGACACTGAATAATCAAGTAACAGCAGAAAGCAAGCGCGGGGTTAAGAGTAGAGGCAGTCTTAGCAGACAGAGAACAGTTGTGGGAGATTGAGGGCAAAGCGGTTGGTCAAACATTAAATAGTGGCTGGAAGTAAACTTGTAAATACAGGCAAATTAGGTACAAAATGAGGATGTGGTTGATAATTACTGTTATTATCTGCTTTATTAATCTTGTTTATGTTTTAATGTATTGATGGTCTCTATTTGCAGCAGTTTTTTCCTCCATTCTATAAGTACTTTACTGGTTGATAAGATTTAGTACGTAATAGCTGCTAAATGACCAGAACTGGTTTTATCTAAAGAGGATATTGACTAAACTCTAAAAGGCTGGAAAAAAACAACTTCTGTAATCATTTACAGAAGAGAGGGAGAGAACTTTAATGTGAGAGCTTTTGCTTAGCAGCTCCAGCTGGATAGATGTTTAATCATTAGGAACACGATGACGAATAATTCATTATTTTTAAGGCCTAATAACTTCTGCTGTGTGCTGTGATGGGACCGCTCATGCTCTGAACTGAACTTATCTGATGCTTCAAGAGTTTTTTTTTTTTTAAAGCAGTACATGCCACTGTCTTTTGACATAAGATTCCTGAATAGAATAAAAAAAAGTTACTTCAATAAGGAATTATTTCTTCTCTATGAGTCAGTTTACAGCAGTATCTCAGAGTACATAGTTTGCTGCCTACTGTGCCAAACTACAAAAGCTTTCTTAAAGATGAGAATTAAAACTTTTCAGAAAAACAAATTCTACTGGAAAATTGGAGAAAATATTGTTGCCATAATAACCGTCTTGAATATTAGCCTATTCGGGCACTTTACATGGAATGAACTTTCCTATTACATTCATTTACTGTAAATAAACCTACAGCTCTTGACTTAAACTCATGTGCAACTCACATATATTCCTGACTCATCAACATGCTAAATTTGTTTACAAAACTGA
Organism: Oryzias melastigma; assembly: GCF_002922805.2. Taxonomy (NCBI): domain Eukaryota; kingdom Metazoa; phylum Chordata; class Actinopteri; order Beloniformes; family Adrianichthyidae; genus Oryzias; species Oryzias melastigma. Next base: position 17,862,350 of record NC_050523.1, on the reverse strand, counting down.
AGTTGCATTTAGTAAAATAAGCATAGCGTATATATGGTAAGCTGCAAGGCAATGTGTCCCATGTCAGGGATGCTCATAGTTCAAGTGTCTGATCTGGTGTCTGAAATACATTTTATTCATGTCTTAAAAGGGACAATCCTTATCCCAAGTTCTTGACCTTTAATTTTAGAAAATTTAAGGCTGATTCCTTATAAATAATGAGCCTACATCACATCTTTGAGTAAACTGTCCATATGTAGAATATAATAATATATTACCTTTGGCACTCTAAAGAACAAATTATTTATGAAATATGAGTTATTTTTGTGAGACTTTTCCTTCATGGAAGTAAGACGCCTCGGCCTCTGAGGTACTGTCTTTCGCTGCTTGTGAGCCCCGCCCATTTTATGACATCGGCCTCAGGAGTGTATCTGTGTTTCACCCTCAATAACAAACAACATTCAAACTTTTGCAAAGAGGGATATGCATACAGTATACCTGCCTTTAGTAGCCATGGGCATCGCTACAACCAGTGTAGCCGGGGCTAGTGGCTAAGCTAGCTGAGCAGCAAAGCTAGCTCTGAATTTTTGTTAGCCTGGGGGATAGTTTTGGCAATACAGACTCTTCCTGACTCTGTGACATCAGCTCATGAGAACTGGCTTGTTTTCATAGGTTGGTAGGGGCTGGTGCTCATGGGTGGAAGTTTTTAAAAGAATACTAAAAAATGCGTTAACAGATCAAAATACCGATTCAAGGTTGTTTATAGTGAGGAATGAACATTATAACACACTTAAAAGCTCAAAAAATTGATTTTGCATGATATAGGCTCTTTAAATTGAGCACTTAATGATCACACATATCACTAAAGTAGCCAGTAGAGGCCATATTACTCTGGAGTAAGAAAGCCCACTTTTTTGCATTTGGATCTGATGATTTAATGATAGGAATAAAGACAAATAAATGAACAGTTTTACGAGACTCAAAGCTCAAGCTTCATGTCAACTTGTAAATCCTTAAGAACGAGTTTCAAGTAATTTCTTAGATCATTAAATTTAAGACTAAAATCCAATGCCAAAAGAGAGCTTTGGCTGTTCATTTTCAATAAAAAAAAGGAGTACGCTGTTTTTAATTCTGTAGGAATGTGGAAAACGGACCCTTATTTTATAGCTCAGTCCCCCACAGCTGCATGCTCACTTCTGGCAGTATGCAAGGAAATTTATGAAATCTCAAGTGGTAGTAGTCGGATTTTTAATCTAAAGGAAAATTTAAAATATGCAGCTTGGCAGAGCAAAGAAACTAAAGGTAAGTCCTTTCATTTTTTTAGTTGAACTCTAGGGAGATGTGGCTAGTAGCTTTCTTGGCACTGATGACTGTCAGTCTCTGAAATTCAGGTGAACATATGTTATAAATTCTACACTGTTCATTGTTCTGACGCATGTACTGTCCAACTTCACCCAAGACAATCTGGAGTTTTGCCACCGTGGCCCATTTCCCAGAGACATATGGGACTTCCTTTACAAGTTTAAATAAAAAATAACCTGCAACACAAAATGAACTCGTTCAGTTCATTTTTGGATCAGCTAAAACAAGGAACTGGAAAAATCTGTACAGTTTACAGAGCTTGCATATTGGTAAGAATTCAAATAAATAAAACAATAAAATAGCGTATTCTTATTTAATATACCTGTGGAGTGGGTAATGCTGGTATAGTCTTGTCGGATGGTATGTCTTAAGCTATGTTCACACCGTCCTCGGCTCATTCTAGTACATGTGTTGCTATGCAAGTATTTACAACTGTTTTCGGGGTCTGCAAACTTAATTTCCATTGAACACGTGTTTAAAAAAACAAGTTGAAGCTTGACCAATCAGTGACTATATATATATATATATATATATATATATATATATATATATATATATCAGATTCTCACTCCCTACTCGTCACATAATGATGATTGGCTAAGTACCCCTCCGCGTCACTTTTTGACATTTTGAGCGTCCCCAAGTCGTCGATTTTCATTGTACTGGCTGATCCCATTAAATCACGGGTACTGCAATACAAAGTGAATTGGTACCCAAACCCGTACCGGTACCCTAACCTGACACCAGATGCGGTACCAGGTGCAAATAGGACGCAGTACTGGAAGCGAACCAGTACTACGTTAAGGTTAGGGTGCCAGTTCTGGGTTATGGTACCGGTACTGGATATGTCATGATAGTTGCAGACCCTTGATTTTACAAACAGCCAGCAAGTCAAAAAAATGACAAGCTGGGGACACCCAAAACGTTGAAAAGTGACGCGGAAGGGGGCTTAACTTAATGTCAATATGTAACAGCTTGGGGGTAACAATGTGTTGATTATATACTGTATATATATATATATATATATAGTTTCTCCTCCAAGCTTGGGTCCTCTAACAGAGGCCTGAGAGCTTGAGAGTCCTGCAGTATCTTAGCTGTTCCTAGCACTGCGCTTTTCTGGACTGAGATGTCTGAGGTCTTTCCAGGGATCTGCTGTAGCCACTTCACCAGTTGGTTACAGCCCCGAGTGCTCCAATTACCAGGGGCACCACTGTCACTTTCACCTTCTAAGCTTTCTCCAGTCCCTCTCTCTCTTCTCTCTCTCTCTCTCTCTGGAGTCGGTCCAGCATATGTTTGCTGAATGTCAACGTCTGACAGGTCTCCTTTCTTTTTTGGAGGGGCTGGTTAGGGGATTAGGGGAATCCTTTTCTCTGGTATGTTTTATTACGGCCCCAAATATGTAGCTCGCAAAAAGATTGTTCACACACTTGTGAATTTCCTTGTGGCCGAAGCGAAGGTGGCGGTGTGGAGGTCATGGAGAAACCGTATAGAGGGGACCGGTTCTGATGATGCTTTATTTCTTTTAAAACAACAGTTGGCCGCTCGCTTAGGAATTGAGTATAGATATTATAGGCTTGTGAACTCAATTGATGATTTTGTTCAAATATGGGCGGTCAACAATGTTTTGTGCTCTGTCACCAGCGGCAGTTTGGTGTTTAATTTTTGATGGGTTACTGGCGCTGCTTTCTTGATTCTTTAATTTTTTATGTATTATTACCAGCGTTGTTTGTTTTATGCTCTTGGTTTGTATGTTTGGGGTTTATTCCCCCCCCTCTTTGACCACTCCTCCCCTTTTCATGTAAACTTCTATTTTTTAGTGATACACTTTTAAAATAAAGGTGTTTTGAAACTCTCTCTCTCTCTCTCTCTCTCTCTCTCTCTCTCTCTCTCTCTATATATATATATATATATCTATGTGTATGTGTGTGTGTCTGTTGTACAGAATACCTATTTATACGTACTCTGTGGGTACCCATCAACTTTAAAAATTGCATTTTGTAAATTTACAGCCCATATTGTTGAGAATGGGGGAAGAAGACATCGATTGATTGATTTTTGAAACAATTGAGTGTACGGCCGCCATGTTTACAAATGGCCACCATTTTAGATTTTAGATAGTAATTCCCTTTTAAAATAGAAATGTTTTAGTAGAGGTTTTATCAAAAGTGATTTGTCTCCCCTTTCCTCTTTTCTGTCTTCTTCAACAGCAGGGTGCAGATTCTCCCTGAAAGCGCTCTCTAATGTAATCACAGCTAATAGCATTACGCTTAACACTATTTACATCCTGGCAGAATGAATTATCTCACTCTATCTGGTAACACCCCTACGAATACACTTGCGACCTGCTTGCTTTTATTCATTCCTAACATCTGTTTTTACACGTTCCATCCCCCTCTCCACCACATTTATCAGCTTTGCTTTGTCTCGTCCCCGGGGAGGCAGCAACCAAACACAAAAGGCCCGGCGCAATTCTAAAATAGTTAGATTAAATCAGCCAGTCATTAATGTCGGCTGTCGCCCTTCTATTTTCTCAGGGGACACACATACATGCACACATACAAGGAATGTAGACAGATCTGCTTCGTCTTGCATTGTGATAAAGCAGGCATCAGCACAATGCATCCTGCAGCGGTGAAACATGTTCACAAATGTCTGTTAAATTAACCTCCTTCTTTACTGATTACCCCTACAAAAGATTACTTTTCATTATTATCAGTAGCAAGTATTGATCGCTTTTCAGGGTGGACGGATGAGGAAGACGCTTTAAAGAGAAAACCAGAGCGATTGAACACAGGAAAGAAAAACTTTTAATTCTTTTTTGTTGACAATATTACGTCTGTGCATTTCGATTTTGGAAAAATCAAGAATTTAAAGAGTTGAATCGTACGTATATATAAATATAGGATAGGATAAAATTATTTTAATATTTTAAGATAATTAATTTTATTTCTGCTATCAAACTACATGGAGGATGTAAGAATATTCTCCTTTTATTTAGTTTGCCTGGTTGTGTTTATTTTGTATTAGTCATATTTAGTCATAGTCTTTCCTGTACAACATGGACGAGGCTGTTACTGTACAATGGAAGCCCTGACTTAGTCCAAGTTTTTCTACAACCCACAACAGACCACTTTCTTAGGTCCAGTTTTTTGTTTTATTCAAGGACATCCTTGACCTGCTCTTTTGACTGGGGGTTACTGTACTGCTGTACACATCAGTAACTACTGAAAGTCATTTGCATGTCACCCTTGTTAATCACTTGGTCATATTTTAGCTGTCAAATTTACTTTTTTTTTTGTGCACTGTGGTGTGTCTTTGTTGTGTTGTGTTGACACAAAAAACTAGAACTTTCAATAATCGATTGGAATGTTTACATCGCCTTCATCATGTCTACGTTGGACATCTATCCCTATTGCAATGCAACACAAGCTTCACAAAGAAGTTCTATTTCCAGTCCATTAATGCATCAATTTCACTGCAAAACCGGTTCAAAATAAAAACTTTTTTTTGTACTTATAAAATAAAAAATATATATATATAATATGATATAATATCCATTTATTTTATATTGCAGGTGACGTGACAACGCAATAATGCACATTCTCACCACAGATAACACAGGCCAGGGATGACAAACGTTTAATTTTGGAAGTACAATGCCACTCCTTCTGACCTTCTCTTTTCCTCTCCGGAAGCATATTCCAAACAAATATTGCACCTGTGTTTCTCTTGCTCATAAATGATCTCAGTCCAGCTTCCATTCCTCCTTCCTATAACTTCACTGTGTGACTCATCAGCTCTGTAGTTTCCTCAACTCTGCAAGTCTCCCTTGTTTCTAAAAATGGGCACTACACTTCTGCACTCCTCAGACATCTACACACTCTCCAAGATCTTGTTAAACAGCCCAGTCAGAAACTCTACTGCCACCTCTCCTAAGCTCATCTACATCTCCACAGGTATGTTGTCAGGACTAACTGCCTTTCCACTCTTCATTGCCCCCACACTTCATTTTTACTGATCTTTGCAACTCCTTCTTTTAGGATAACTCCTACTCCTTTTCTCTTTTGATCCGCACAATGATATGAAAAAAAGAAAAAAGTCTTAACCTGCTGTCTATAAGCCTTGCTCCCTTTCCGTATGGCCTCTTGAATACAAAATATATTCACTTTTCTACTTGTCATAATGTCAGCCAACTCTCAAGTTTTCTCTGTCAAAGTCCCAACATTTAATATTCCTGCTCGAAGTCCTACACTCCTACCTTTTCTCTCTCTGCCTTCCAACAGTCCTTCTTCCTCTCCTTTAGCAGTAGACATTTCTACCAGTATCCTGTAGGTCAACAGCACCAGTACCAGTCATTGTCATACTGGGCCACAGCTGATCTGGTATTACATTTTTGTTTTTGACTCGCATGATATATTTAGAATTGGCTTTTAAGTCGGATGGCCTTCCTGACATTAGGACTGTAGACAAAAATCGATTAGGCGATACATTGTGATATTTTATTCAGCGCTACTTGTATTGATTTAAAATGTTGAAATTGTGATATTTTATTACTTATTCATGAGTGTCCTTCTGAGGTCGAGTTTTTTGCCAAGTCATACTCCTAAAAAAAGTGAAAAACTGTTCTGGTACAGTCTGGGGATGTATTGGGATACGTATTGTGGGACATGTATTGGGATACGTATCGTATTGCCAGATACTTGGAATTATTGGGACTCAAAATCACTGGATCGTGCCGCCTTGTTCCCACGTCTCATAGTCTTGCGAAAAAAAAAATAAAATAAAATAACTGCTTGCACTGCAAACTAAAGCTGACATTTTCCAACCTGCCATTATAAATTACTTTTTTATACAACAAATAAAATATCAAGAACAAAAAACTGGTTATTTCAGTAATGGTCTTTAGGTACAATTATGGTATGTGTAGCTCTATAAATGCATGCGTGCTGGTGGGTATTTACATTTTTTTGTTAAATCATTAGAGCAATCAGACCTTTTAATTAGCCCCATTCACCAGGCATTCAAATAACAATAATAAGAGTCGATAAATACGTCTTAAAAATCAATTTTATGTGAAGGTAATTACAGCTAAACAACCAAATATCTGCAATGCTCTCTAATGTCTCCTTTGGTCATTCATGCACAAAAGCTGAAAGCAGCCAAAGGAAGAAATTAATTAATAGCGGGGCCCTAACAATGGCTGCTATTGTGGCAAAGCAACAACATGCAGCTCCATTGTCAGTTTATCGCTGATGATGAATAATATCTCCATTATTCATAATTATCCCTTTTATCATCTGGGACAAACAGGGCAGCTGGTAGGCCAGAAATGAACCATTCCAACCAATGAGAACTGTTTATACTGAAGAGACCAGGGAGCAACAAATACTCTGCGGTAATTATTCTCAATAGAAGCTTCACGTCTCAGCTTTGTGGTCTGACCCACATCCCCAAACCTGTGTGTGGACGTTAAGTGTTTGAGAGTGTTTCTGTGGAGCGACTGAAGCAGCAGAGATGCTCCAAAAGAGATGAATTTGGAAGATGACGTGAATGGATGAGGCATGAATGGAGGTCCCACAGTGTTAGAGAGACATGACACCTCATTATTCAGACCTCGGCGCATGTGTGTGAGTGTGTGTTGGAATAAAGGGCATGGGTGGGGGGGTTCTCGCATTCCAGATGTCTTATGAATTCAGACTCGAGCACCCCCCACAACCTCTCTGCCCAACACGCTTGTTCCCCTCTGGTATTCCCGGTGCTTTCGAAATGTTATTGTAGCAGCGTTCACATCTGCTCACTTTGACATTATACACCTTGATTTGACTCCATTAGCGTCCTTTTAGTCTCAAATCTTAGTACCTTCATGCACATGGAGATGGCATTTTTCTGCAATGAAGACAATAAATCAAATGTGACCCCATCGTCATTGCACATGTTGACTTGATTAGCCGTGTCCCCCCTTGGGTGTGAACAAAACCTGCTGTAGTTGCAGAAAACAGGTGTGGAGCCACCTGGGAAAGTCCACAAATATTAGCTATGTATCAACAAGTTGGGAGAGAAGCTCATTCATTATGCTGAGTTTTTTTTTTCACTTTTAGTTTATATGCATGAGTTTTACAAAAAAAGGCATGTTTCTGTTAACTGATCCATGACTTAACATTAGCAATTATGGATCTTTGTCTAATTCAGTTTTGCTTAACTCTGTAAAGCAGAGAATCCATTTGGATAAATATGGATAGATCTTCCCTACTTGATATTCATGAGGAAATCTCTCAGGCAGATTCAGTGCATTTTGAATGTATATAGTTAGAGATAAAAATTACTTGTGGGACATTAACTCCCAACCTTTTTGACACCACTTGACCTTTTGTTTCTTCTAGTCTTACATTATCAAAGTCCCACTCCGATCATGTTTTGATCCATTTTCAAAGCATTCCCAGGGTTCTCTTAGACATGATTACTCGGTTTTTACCCCCAAAACTGTGTTGTTTTCTAAGACATAGTGGGTACATCAGAATGGAGAAGAGCAGGATTTTTTAGTTTGCTACTAATTCACACCAATGTGAATAAAGAACTTAGGGCTGGAGATCAAAATATTTTCCAGAAATATTTATTTTCAATTCAGATTTCAATTCAGTTTTTAATTCACACAGTTTACACATTTGTTTAGAAATACATCAATAATCTACTATATGTTTTGAATATATTTATATTATTCTGATACAGTCCATATGCTGTAAAATGTATCAGTGAAACAATGAGATTGTTAAAAGCATAGAGTGATACATGGATTCTCTGAAGGAGAAGTTCTAACAAAAATGTTCAGATCATTAACATTGTAAACATTGTTACGCTTCTCCTGGAGGGTGTTTCAGTTTGGACACTAGGTGGAGCTCACGCTATAACATTACATCTTATTCCAGAAGAAGAAGAAAGTATGAACAAAAACGGTTTTATACCACAAGTGGTTGATTTAAAAAATATTTCCTTAAAAGAGTTTGGAAAATGTATGCCTGTGTGGTTTATAAAGATGTTTCTTTAGTCAGCAATTTATAATTAGGTCCACCAAGCGTTAGCATTAGCCGTCCTATGGGGAAATTCAATTAAACGTTAGCATCAAACTAGTGGACTTTAGCTTTATGTGCTAAATCAATATGTATTTTTCTGAATCGATTATTGCTCTATTAAGCTTAAATCGATTCAAACAATTAATCAATTAAATTTTTTAATAGAAAAAAAAACTTAAAAAAGAAAGTGAGATTAAAAAAAAAAGATACTGATATCGATGACAACAGAGTTAAGTCACTGAAGAGTCTTGAAAGAGGAGCTATTTTTAACAAGGAGTTTTGTTTTTTGTAGTATTACTTTAAAAAATATATTTTCTTAAATATCTCGTTCAGTTCGTCTTTTTTCTGCTTTTCATGCATACAAGTTCTGTAAATTTTCCATGACAAAAAACATGGGGAAAAAAAATCCACTTTGCAGAACTAGCAAACACATTGTTGTGACATGCTTCAAGAATATAATCAGACATTGGTAACTTTGGTCCTACAGCTGTTATTTTGTTGTTAACCTATAGTTTTAACCCCAAAGCGTAACTTTGAATAATGGAAATCAGGTAATCTAAGCCGACTAAGAAAAAAAAGTGAAATTGTTGCAGCACACTTACAGCATACTTTTTTTTCCAGCTGCTGTATTGCATTTATCTAAATAGACTGCAATCAAAACTGTGAACTAAAAGGAGCCAAAACTTAATTTTTTTGAGCGGTGTGAACAATCATTTCTTCATTGTAATTAGCTAATGTTAAAAAGATTTAGGCCTATAGAAGAATCCACTGCTAGTCAATTTAAAGCTGAAATAAATAAGTATGCAAGCATTTTTTTCATGAGGCATACTATTTAACTTAATGTAAAAAAAAAAAAAATGAATGGATTTTTTTTCTTTATTATTTTTTTTTTACATGTCTTTATTTCGTTTATCAATAGCAAAGGAATATTTTCTGTAAAAACACCCACAGCTTAGAACCCAACACAATTTAATGAAAATTGTTGTGTTTATAATTTTATTATGGGAATATTTTCTTTTCAAAGCATAGAAATTGATGCAATAGACTATAACTGACAAAAAACCAACACAAGGGAATGCGGTATAGTTTATTGCCATAATGTTTTGACAGTTACAATAACAGAAAAGTCTTAATATTCAGAACATACAGACTTAAACACAACCTGAACTAACATGAAGTGTGTAGAGTTTCATTGCCCTCTGCAGGCCAATGAAAACAACACAAAAGAATTAAATAAAAATGTTTAAACTTTAAATTTGTTCTTTGCCTTTTTAATACATATATA
>NC_050523.1:17841413-17852554 GCF_002922805.2 Oryzias melastigma | reverse complement strand
ACTTATAGTCCGAAAAATACGGTATATATATATATGTTTATGTATTTATGTATTATTTTGGTGATTATTACAAATTAAAGACTCTCAAGTAATAGAGAGTGATGGCTGTCTAGAGATTGACCAAAGACCTTTTATGCTACAAAAATACACACTTGTGTTGAACACACACACACCTACACACACACACCAAATCCAATGTCTCTTTCTTCTTCAAGCCACATCAGCTTGCCAGCCATGTCTCTTACACGTCTCACCGTATGTGCCGCCATCTGGGGATGTTTTCCCAACTCTTTGTTCCTTTCTCCCCTTCTTATCTGTGTGTCTCTACACTTTTGTAAACTGTGAATTCCTTCCGCTCTGTGTTGTGCCGGGTCTCAGGTGAGAGCTTCCTCCCTCTGAGGACTCAGTAATTGCCTGCAAGCTCTCTCTTTCCAATCCTTTGTAAAGTCTGCCATTCTTTCTTCGGAACATGTTAATTGCTTCTGGACACCAGTCAGTGTTCATTAAACATGCCTGTATTCAGCACAGCAGATGCTCAAACACAGTGTGGTGGAGTGTGTTTGCTGGGCTTTTTCTAAGAACGCTAGCTGGTTGATGAGAACGCCCGTGAATTAACGATCTTTGTTTTACTTTGTTTTTTTTTTTTGTTTTTCTTTCAAGAAAGGTAAAGAATATCTTCTGTTGTTTGTAAAAAATTAAAAAAATACAGATATAATTATAGATTTTTCTTCAATTTCTTCATGTATAAGTCGTATCTCATATTTGTTTTTGAAAAAAAAGGAATCCCAAACACACATGAAACTAAGTTCACACTGGTCTTGGGAACGTGCATTCAAGCAACTACTTCCAATGAAAATTCTTTGTAAACATGCATATATGTGCGATTCAGGCTTGTGTCCCCAAAACTCCTGTGTTCACACATCGCTACACACGTTTTTAAGCCAGTTTTTCCTCTACACACAAAACATGTGGCCATTGAAAGCACGCTCAAAGTTAAACTGGGACTCTGATTTGGTACTGTCGTGTGGATGGATTGCCTTTTAATCTACAAATGTGAAAACTGTTTGAACCTTGATTATGGAGGAGAAATTAATAATTGGTTCTTTTCACTGTAAAAGGACTGTGAAAGAAAATGCCAGGATCAAGAGTTTTTGCACCACTTTGACATTTCGCTACATACCCACCGGCCTCAGTCGCAGGTGTTCAAGCGACTACTTTCAATGTTAGGTGTAGGTAAATGCCTGTAAACCTGCATTTTTAAGCTTCTGCAATCTTTAAGTCAGTTTTGGACCCTATGTACAAACTGGCGTTCATTCAAAGCATGTTAAAAGCTTAACTGCTAGAAGGTCAAACAGCTGAACTTGGTTGGTGGCATCTTGGTAGCATCCCTTTAAAAACACGGAAATGCCAACTGGTTGAAGAGTAGTAAGGAATTAATAAATAAATGGTCTATAGTTGAGATTAATAGTTTGTTCACAGCCATAATTATATGACACCATGTCTTTTGTGTGTTTGAATAGAGCTGTGAGAGAAAAGGTCTGGAGAAAGATTAGCGAGATTTCGCACTACTTCAACATTTCGCACTGACCCTCATTTTGTCTACTGATTGGCTGCATCCACAGGCTCTGGTGCAGACCTCGCGAAACTCCAAACTAACATAGGTTTACGTAATAACCCGCCAGTTTCATAGGAAGAACAGTAATCCATCCCTTATTCGCTCACTCAGTCGAACACCTGTTCACAGAGCTTCAGGAATCGAGCCGTTTTACCTCCGGGTAGGAAAAAACTCAAGAAATATAACTAATATTTCATAAATAATGTGTTTCTTAGTGGTCCAAAGGTAACATATGATCATATAGTTCACTCTGAAGGCTTAAGAAAATCATGGTGTGGCCCCTTTAACACACAACATACTTACCTTAATTCTGAGTAGATAACTGTGCTAATATGAACTAGTATTGAGTGCCAACAGGCCAACACTGTATACTGAAACCGTGTATAAGAACCAGTGTTTAGCACGTTCTTGAATATGTATCAGATATCTGGTGTGTAAGTAGAGATAGGGTTTTAAAAACAATGGATATTTGCTCTTTGGGCTGCCCTTTACAAATGTTTTTGTTCGTTCTATGTGACTTACTAATAATTGGTTTAAAAATAATATTTTCAATAAATGCATTTTTATCTTGTCAACATTATTCAACTTCAGTTTTAGCATATATTTGTCTGAATAAATCTTTTTATCCAAATATAAGATTCTCCAATAACAAATAACATGATATTGAACACTAATATAGACCCACATTTGAACCTTAACTCCAGTGCTAGTGAAATAATAAAAAGTTAAACATCTATTCACGCAGAAAGTACAGCTAAATCTAAACTTTCTACATCAATTTAAAATGATACAGAATTCTACAAGGGTTTTCTTTCTGGGTCAACTCCATTAAGAGTTAAGGCTGATAAGCTCACAAGCTAATGATGAGACTGTGCTGTGAATTGTGCATTCATGTCCAGGTAGAATATATTCCATTTGATTGGAATCCGGCTCTGAATGACCTCAGCAATCATTAATGTCCTTAAGCCCAAAGGGTTGAATTTCTTCCTTTCATCAACTGTGTGATCACCAAGTTTCTGTCACATTGTCCGTCAGTAATTATCTTCCAACCCCTCAGGACTGTTGGCCCGATGAACAGGTAGGAACATGTGCTATCAAAGGTATATTAATAGGTAGATATTACTGCTGGTTTTCTTCATTTAACATACGTTTTGGTCTCTGGAGTTTACCTATGTCTCTGTCTCATTTTCATGTCTCCAGGCTCTTTAAGCGTGGCCTGTTTCTCTCTTTCGTCCTTACTTTCTACTTTGTGTGGTTGACGTCTTGAAGGATGAGTCAAACAGCAAGACCTATTGCACAGACACCAAATTAACACAAAAAACAGTGCAATCCACACTGACAAAGTAAGGTGCTTTTGAACAACAGCAATAAAAATCTAGTTTTTATCTCAGAAACTGGCAGGACAGTATTAGGTGCTCTGAAGTGCAAATCACACCAATAATGCAAAAACACATAAAAGATCACAATGACCATTAAAACATCAAAACAAATGGAACAAAAAACAGCATTACATTTTAGAAATCAAAGCAAAATTGAAAAAAAAAAATGAAACGAAACAGAGAACATATGTTTAGAAAAACTAACGTAATTCCCAGAAATCAAAATGAAACAATAAAAAATGAAACACAATGAGGTAGTATTGGAAATCACTGATTGGATGATTACATTTGAGTTTTTTAAAATGCTTCCTCAATGTCCGCATAATTAGAACAGTTCAATGATCAGCTTGGCACCTGGTCAGTTTTTCCTTCATGTCAAAAAACTTTTGGTGAAATGATGGACAAACATCATTTTTCAATCAGTGATTCCTCCTAACACTTTTCCGGTTTCTTCCTTTGATTCATTTTGATTTCTGGAAATTTCCTTTATTTTCCTTTTATTTTAATCCCTTTTTTAAAAATAAACTACACTACAAAACGTGACATATTGGATCAATTAACAAAAGTTCTGTAATTAGTTACAATTAAAATTATTAGTTTTTATCAAAATTTTGAAGTTTAGTTAACCTTTAAATCAAAATTTTAATTTGATGAAGACTAATCATTTTAAATGCAACAAATTACAGAACTTTTGTAAATTGATCTAATGTTTCACTCTTTACAGTGTAAAACTAAAACAGGAATGAGACACATTTCTTCTTTGACTCCTAAGGTTGTTGAGCTGTGAGATAACTGCTGTTACTTGGAGAAATGTGTGTTTGTGACTGATGATTTGTATGTCATTATAATAACCCCATAAATTGTCAATTTTTAGGTTAAATGAAGTGAAAAGAAAGACTACACTGATATATATATTTTTTCATGTTTCTAAAAAACATTGCTAACCTCTTTTTCCACATTGAGCGGCCGTCTTACAGATTAATAAACTTCCATAAATCTATACTTATGAGATCCAGTCAGGTGTTGTTAATTAGCCTAATTAATGTCGTTTTAATAATAAGGTTTCTTCCAGACGGACAAGAGTTCAGCTACTTAGATTTTTCTGCAATAAAATACTAATTAGATTAGCTAAAGAGCTCGGTCCAGTGAGATTCTTGCGATAAGATGTTCTGTCAAGGGTGCTGAATATGTGTTAAACATGTCTCCTAACACATTCATTTACATTACAAGGTTACTCTGTAATGTCCAGGATTAATTAACATTATATGTGTCAGAGAGGTGACGCTGAGCAGGAAGAACAGACAAGACATTCAAGAAAATGTAGTTTTCCACACAGATTAACAATTTCAAGTTAAACTTGTTTTTTAGAGAAGATGTAAACTTATTTAAGTATTTATTTGATATCCCCCCCCAAAATATATATATATATATATAAAACACACGTTTGTTTTACTATTCACATTTTAATAGGTTTTCACTTCAGTGAATTAAAGGGGTCATCATCCACCAAATCCTCTACCAAATTTAAGTTTTTGATTAGTCAAATTTCAACCCGGATAAACTTTCAATACACGTTCAATGGTCAAACATTTTGTACGTAGAGCCCCAAAACAGCCGTAAAAACTTGTGTAGTTTTTAACCCGGAAGTCTGAAAGACGCATTTACTTTGACTTTTTGTTCAAGTACCGACCTGAACACCGTTTCCCATGGCGATGAGAGGGTAGCTTGATGTGATGTTTTCTAAGGAGACATTGCTCTCTGCTGGTAATGGTTTAGAGGTAGATAGAGGTGTCAATACCAGAATGTTTCAAAGAACTTTATGTTGAAAACACTTCCCCCAATTTCCCAGAAGTCAAATCTCCTGTCCGAAACTCCACACTAAACTTTGAAGATGTAACGACAAACATCAGAAACAACAATGATAAAGTTATCAGACCAACCTTGACTTAAAGCTCAGGAGTTACAAACTAACCCCACAATAGTCTCACATTTTGGTATTAAAGTATTATTTTTATTTTAATAGGGCTTTAATAATGATTATTTTATCAAAATAATGAGTTTTTGGTTTTCAGAGGCTTCAAGTCTGTTAATCATCAAAACAGACCTTCATCAGTGTGTAATGAAAAATAAAAGCGTATCTTTAAAATTAATTTCAACAAAAAAAATACTTTTATAATATGTCATAATATATAAGACAATTTAATTGATTTGGACTTGGTATGTCTGCTCAGATACTGAAATCAAAGGCAAAATATTAAATGAATCAGCTTTGTTTGATGGTGTAGTGAGAGAAACCGGATTTTTTTTTTTTCTTTAATAAGAATCCTTTGATTTTTGTTTGACGCAACAAAAGCTTCCAGACAGTTCATTCTTTTTAGGTTTGGGTTTAAAGACCTGCTTTGAAAAATATCATTAGAGGAAAATTGTTATCTATCTGAGAATGTCAAAAACAAGCATCGAGCTTGCAGATTAATTAAAATAGAAAGAAAATAGGCCCATGTATCTTCTATTTCTATGTATATTCTGCCAAAAAATGGCCCAAACCAACATTACCTGCTAATGTTATCTAATTCTTCTTTTTAATTTGAACTGATATACTTCAAAATGTGCTCAAATAGTCTCTGGTGAGATTTGTAATCACTTTAGAATGACCCAAAAGTGATATTTACTGGGCATGCTCACTCCACAACATGCACCATAGAAATACTCTTATAAACTAAACACTGTAGAAACATGACACAGAAATATATACTGTATATATAAACTTAGTGCAGCTGCTGGTTTTACCACTAGATGTCAGACACACACAGTCTATTTCTGCTACAGCTCTGAAAAGTGTTGCCCTGATTTCCCACAGGAACTTCAACCACCAGCTCAAGTTATTTATTCATGATACCCAATTCACTTGAAGAAATCAATTCACAGCTTCCATATTTTGAATATATTTATGTAAATTTCGTGGAGTGACTAAGCTGCCTGGCACAAAACACACAGTTGGGCTTTTGAATATACAATATGTGCTCAGGCAAATTGTGTTTTTGCATGCAATGAAGACGGAAGTCCTTGTGGGATTAAATCTTGATGGTATCGAATGTAAAGGATTATGCTGATCAGTCAAAAAGCATTTAGTGGAGATGTAAAAGCTCAGCAGAGTTACCGGGAGGACCAAACAGGAAGAAAGTGAAGAAGGACCTAAAGCAAACGGTTTGATGAGCTACAGCTTCAGAAAAGAAAAAAGGAAATGTAGAACAACTTTTTCCCTTCAAATATCTGAAAAATCTCTTTTTATACTTCACTGGTGCTGTAACAAAAGTATGTGGGATTATTAGAACTAATGGATGAAGTTAATACAATTTTCTTTGTTCAAATTTATGTCAAGTTTATTTTTACCTGAATTAAGAAAAAGACAAACCACTGTTTTTGTTTATTTTTATATTAAAGCAACAAACAACTTTACAACTTACAAAGTAGAGCATAAATAGAAAATAGTGACTGACAGAAGTCAGTAATCAGTAACAAACTGTTGCGTAAGCAAAACTATATTATAGAAATTACAGTATATTTCTAAATTGATCTTTTTTAAAGCATTTAAAAAAAACTAATAAGCTATGCAAAGGATACAAATGATAAACTAAATATGTATTCTGTTGCCTTTTATACTTTGTATTTTCAATTTCTTTTTTGTCTAATAATCCATTGATGCCTCAGTTCATTTAAAGATATTAAATAAAATATACTTTTTTGCTTTCAAGTAGATGATTACTAAACTCTTTGTAGTCTGAACTCACAGGGGATTACTGTGTAACACACACACGCGATTAGAAAAGTTTCAAAATTTCAAAACTTTAAAATTTGACATGTTTGGTTTACTACGATAACAAGAGTTCTGACATGTAATCGTGATACCTTTTGGAATAAATCCTTGGAAGTTTTTAAACAGTTTTGGGGAGTTTCACCTGTTTTATGCCATTTCTTTTGATCTTGAATTTCCTTTTTTTGGATTTATAATTTCTTTATGAAGTCTTTATGCTTTTGATCTGTATTAAAACAGTTTAATATCGGCTTTATTATAAGATGATAAAAATGACTTTCTTGTACATTTTTATGTACAGTTTCAGATTTATTTTGAAATTATTATACAATACAATATTTTTTATTTTATTTTTTTATTAACCTTTATTAAATAAAAAAAAAATCTCTTTTACAAGGAAGTCTTGGTCAAATGTCAGTAAAAAAAGACAAAAAAAAAAACAAATTAACGGCAGTTAGAGACCATAATTTTTCTCTTGGACTTGAAATGATTTACTAGAAGGAGTTCTGTAAGTTTTCAGTCCTTCTGTAAAATACAAACGCTCTTTTAAATAATGAAAAAAATTGTTATTAAAGTTGCTGTATTTGATAGATATGAAGCATTATTTTAAAAATAAATCATTTGAGAAACTGATGCATAAATCCCCCCCAAAATGTTAAAAAGCTCGAACCCTTTACCATTTACATAAGTTAAAATTTCAAAAGTAAATGTTAGATAAGTTAGGTCAGATGAGGTCAGAAGGGTATAGTGGGATTTTTTTAATTCAAACAAAAATGTTCTAATCTTAAAAGTGAAAATATGAGCAAATCTATATTTCATTATTATAACTGAACTCTGCCAAGTGCATCAAATAACTTTCTTACAAAGCCCAAAACTTCTTCTAGCTGCAGTCATTTTCTAAATACATTTCACAAGCTTTTAGTTTCCACAAAATAGAGAGCTATTAATTACTTATTAAGTCGTACCAAAACACTAAAAGTCTTTTGCTTAGAATTGCAAATCAATTTTGTGAGCAAAGCATAATTTTGTGATCAAAAAACAAAATAATTTTGACTTCTAGATAAAAGCAGCACCTTTGACTCAAGGTCCTGTTACATCACTAAAACATTCTGCTGCTTTAGCGTCTTCACTGGACTGGATGTTTCACGCCTCTAAGTGAGACACACAAATCCTTCCACTTTGGGTTGTTACTTCCAGCAAATTTGCAGCAGGTAGGAGTCATCCTCGGTCTCCTGGGGGTGCTGACACGTCACTGTCAGCAGGCTTGTTGACGCAGTAGCTATTGGATGACTTTCTCTCCGTCCTTCACCTGCAACACGACCCCGACGTTTTTGGTTAAATTGACTTTTTGATCCAGATTGGGTTTTAAATTCATGCTTGTTGGTTGTGTTCAGTGACTTTAGTGCCATGTTATCAGGAGCAGACGGAGATGATGATGGGGAGCAGTTTGGCGATTGCACCTGGAATGCTGAGCCTGCAGTTTTTAAAGGATAGCTGTGAGTGTAAAGAAAAGGATTCCTCCTTTAACACATTCTTAGAAAGGAGAAGGAATATCATGAAGAGTGTTCAGCCTGGCGATAAAGTGTTCATTCATCTATGAGGAGAACAGAAAAGACCATTGAAGTTGCTGATTTAGAAGGAAAGCAATAACCACAATACAGGAGCCTGATTAGGCATGATCACAAAGATTAAAAAAATGCAATGTGGAGATTTTGAATCCAAATTTCACCTTGAAGTTTTTGCTAAAATATTTCTCAGTGTGAAAGTGAAAACAGCTCATCGAACAAATTGCAACAAGGTCTTCCTTTTAAAATTCTGTGGAAACTTTTAACTCTACATTCTGTTTTTAAGACTATGTTTCTTACAATTTAAGGCATGTTAGTACATTTATTTGAACTCCCACTCAGATGATTTTTAGATTTATAAAGTGTTCTCAATAGTATTTTAAACCATTTTTTAAGGCAAAATCAAAAAGCCTCTGTTAATTACTAGATCAGGGGTTCTCAAAGTTTTTGTAGCAGAGGGCCAAATTAAAAACTCGACATTAGAATGGGGTGAAAAAACAAAAAAATATTGTTTTCAATAACCTCAATGACCATTTGTAATTTGAACAGTAAACAGAGCATAAGAACAAACAGAGCAAAATGTGAAACATTAATCAAACTGAGAAATAATATTAATATTGGTCAACAACCGGCCTGTGTGATGTCCATGAGAGCGACTTTAGCATACATTCTTTTACAAACTCCTCGTCACTGAAGGCTTTCTATGCTGGTGTTGTGCCAAGGTCCGTTCCCTCTGCCAGAATTTATTTCCCCACTCTCTGGCATCGTTGATTTGTTTCCTAACACTCATATTTTGCCCCAAAAGGCGTTAAAAGAAGGTGGATGATTACAATATCTTTTTCATTCTGGGGCTTTGGGGAGTTTATTGTCATGTTTGCATATTTTTCCACATATTCTACATAAAACAACAGCAGCTTTTTATGTAAAAAAGAACCTTTTTTGGCTAATTTAGGTTAAGAATCGTGAGTTATGAAAGTGCATGGTTCACAAGTGTTTTAATTTTAAAAAATACACAGAAATTTAATATAAAGCCTAATTTTCCTAATGTACAGTATGTCCTATATTATCAGAAAAATGGCAGAAGAATACTGTAAAAACACTAAATACACATGCAGGAGGTACTGCTCTATACCAAACAGTTTATGTTGGGATGCTTTTGCCTTCAGGCTAAATATTTACATCCCGTTCTTCATCCTGTGACAGCATGATCTATTATTTAGTGAAACAATTAATCTATATTCAGATTGCATTTGTTTATTTATTTGTTTCATGCATACATGGACTCTGGTGTGTTTATTAAGTCATGCCTATTAAACAGTTTGTTTCCCTTTTAATTTAATCATTAAATATTAAATTCTGACTTAGTCGACAAACTGCTGCACATCTTCAGAGGATTTAACCAAAGAGCTCCTGCTGTCCTGGAACTTCAACGTCATGTCTCATGTCACCAGATCAGTTACTGCAACAGAGAGGACTGCTCTCTCTGTAAAGGGCAGTAGCATCTGGAACAGTCAGTGTACCCCTCCCCCTAAGAAAGTACCAAAGTGTCAATACATGTAAGAAGCAACTTAAAATTTTGTTTAAATCCACACAAAAATGCACACACTCTTGAAGAGGCAATGTCAAACTGCATGAATCTGAAAATGCAAATGTTGTATTTCAGTGTTGGATGAATATCACATTTTAACTGTTTAAGTTGTTTATTTTAACTTATCAATTGACAATTTTTTACTAAAAGTGTAGAAACCATTCTATTTGAACCCTCAAACTCTTACTAAATTTTGCATTATTGTCATTATTATTATTACTACGTTGAAAATTAGCTTAGTATCTACTGACGCATTTACAAAAATGTTCATCAATGTGCACTCTCCCTGTTCAAATAAATATTCAATGAAAAATAATAAAACAACATATCAGGATAACTACGAGGCTGAACTCTTACAGAACAGAAAAACAATATAAATACAATAACCACAGATGACAATAAAAATCATAGTTTTAACATTTACTGATAAGGTGAAAAAAACAGTCAGTATGTTATAATAACAACCAATGATTTTCTTAAAATAATAATGATTCTGCTGTTCTTAGATTCATATTTGCAATTCAATGTCACGTCTTTCCTTCCATCTATCCATCCATCCATCCATCCATCTATCCATCTATCCATCTATCCATCCAGCTATCTGTCTATCTTTCTTTCTTAAAGTAAGACGAGAAAGACACAGAAACCTATTTGACGTGACGAACGTTCCAACAAGTGTTTTAACAAATGATGAAGATTACTTTTCAGCCTCTAATCTTGACTGTATCAGCAAAAAGAGTCATCCAAAATCACTTCTAGTCCACAGACAGGATGTGAGAGACAGAAGCTGCAGAAAGCGCCTGGCTGTCGTTCAGGTCAGCGACAGTGCCGATGTACACTCCTGGATCTACGAGCAGCATGACTTCAGGAAAACACGCAGCTATAAAAGGAAAGAGAAGAGAAAAGTAAGAGAGATTGCTTAAACTAAATCCAGGGACAACATGACGAGTTGTGGATCAGATACTATGAAGAGATATTGTAACTGGTCTATTCTTTTCCAGGATAAATGTTTAACTTATTTCAGTTGCACAGAACTTTGTGGCATTTTCAATTATGTGTTATTTGTTTCAATGAAATGGAAATAATAAATAAATAAATAAAACATCTTCAAAATCATAAAATAAATAGTTGGCTTTCACAAAGTTAGTAATCAATATTTGTAAAACATGTCTCTTACTCCTAA
>NC_050523.1:17823106-17840143 GCF_002922805.2 Oryzias melastigma | reverse complement strand
AGCTAACAGACTTAGCATCTTCAGCAACCACATTCTGCAAATTGCATTCACACATGCATTATCGCAGGTAATGCAACTTTTCTAGTTCCTTTATTGTACTGTTTCAAAATCCAAATAAAAATTCAGGTAAAAAAGGTTCTTTTCTTCAAAAACATATCGGTTGTGAATTGATGCCTCATTTCAAGTCAAAGTCAAAGTTACTTTATTTTTCCGGTAGGAGCCTTTGCTGGTGGGAAGACAAGACAGAGTCAGACAATCATCCGTAAAATCCAAAAAATCATACAAATCAGTAAATTTATAAACTGAAGTGAATGGGATCCCTGTTCATCTAAATGTGACCCATTTCCAGATTGAGGGATCATATCAGGTCCAAAAAATGCACTAAATTCACTAAATGAGGTTCGACTCTGACTTCTGAAGGTTATGTTTGAATTGTTATTTGCGAATGTAACTTTCTATTTTCTAACTTCATTCTCATCCAACTATAAATGTCAGTTAATTTTGTTTTCAGCTTCATTTTCTATAAATCACAGCATAAATCCCTGCCTTTGCTTTTTATTTTAGCCGTTCTATTAGTCGATAGAGATGTCCCGATCCGATCACGTGATCGGAAATCGGGGCCGATCATGTAATTGGGGACTCGATCGGAATCTGACTCCTTTGCCCGATCAGTATCGGATATTTCCTTTATTCTCATTATGATCAGAGCTTTATATTTAATCTTATCATTTCGGATAAATACTCTACTAGAAGTCTGCATGTCATGAAAAGATTACAAAATGTCATTACCACAAAACGCAGCAGAAAACGGCAGCAGCTCAACCAGAAGGCTAAATTGTAAACAAAGCTAGCTAGAAAGCTAACTTCCGGGACCAATAACTATTTTAAAAACACTTTAAACTGACAGCAAGTGTCTCTTTTGGTTTTTCATAACTCAAACGACAACCTCTAAAGGTATTCCAACAGAAAAAGACAGTATTTGTTTCTTTTTAATGTGAAGCTCTTCATGCTGCAGACAGATGGCTACACAGCAGCTGCTAACTGCTACATGCTAGCGCCGTGATTTTACTCCTTAGGCCCGGAGCTGTCCTTTGATATGCCTGTTTTATTTATCTGACAGAGAAATAACAGTTAAGAAAATTAACTACAGTGGTAATAAAACCGAAAATGTGATGTCTTAAGAACTTAAAAAATAAGCACATAATCTTAAAAATAAATAAATAAAACTAATAAATTAAAATTAATAATTATATCAACTATTCATGAACACTCATCAAATTTTATGCTAAAACAAAGTCATAATTTATTTTTAAGAATTTTAAATGAGGACAGGAATCACATTTGGTCAAAAATGTTAAATAGCTCTAAAGATATTAAAGCTAAAGTCACTAAACTTTATCACATGACTAATTATCACTTATATAACAAGAAAACTGTGTTTTTTTTTTTCCTAGTTTATATTTGCTGTATTTTTACTTGTTTATTAAAGCTACTTCACAGAAGTGTTTTATTTAAGTTTTTATCGATAAAAGAAGGTTTTTGAAATATAAATGAGGGACAACACTAATCTGTTTCTTCAATTTATTCATGTTTTAAATGTCTTATAAAAGTATCGGATCGGGACTCGGTATCGGCAGATACACAAAATCAGATGACTCGGAATCGGATCGGGCCCAAAAAAACCTGATCGGGACATCCCTAACTTAAACTAGATTGGAACATCTTTGTCATTTGGACTGCAAAGCTGTTTTTAAAAACGGTTTCCTCCATAAGAGCCTCATTATTTCATACTACATTTTATTTTGTGTCGTCTTGTTTTAAAGGAAAGATTTGAGCTTTTAGCTAAGTTCCTTTAAAACTAAAGACTCAAAGAAGAGAAGACAGTAAGTCTGGATGCTGTGACTTGACTTAAAGACAACTTCACCTGAATACACAGCGTACAGGATTGTAACCATGTGGGGACATTTTTCATGATTTTTAAGATAGAACTTTCACATGATTAATATTCTTTGGACTTTTGCATTAATAAAAGTGTGTATTTTATAGGGATAAGTAGATAGACAGAGTGGAGGTTTATGGACACAGTGACAGGAAAATGTGAGAAACTTCTGGTAGAAAATGGGCCGAGACAGGATAGGCAACTCCAGGCCTCGAGGGTCGCTGTGTCTGCATGATTCCCAGATATCTAAGCCCTACGCATGACTGATTACCTGGCTCAGGTGTGTCCAGCCAATTAGAACATCCCAGAGAAAGGCATGTTGGGAAACATGCAGGAATGCGGCCTGGAGTTGCCTATTGGTGGGCCAAAGTAAAGTCATTAGTAGGTTATGACAGAGATGAGAGAAGCCATATATTACAAAAATGCTAAAAGTGTGAATTAATTGGTTTAAAATGTGTATTTACAGTGCATAGAAATGTGTTGGAAGATTAAAGAAACATTGATAAAATACATGAAAAAAATAAAAAGGTTCACATTTTACAGCAAAGCCTGAGAAACCAAGGTAAACAAAACTACAGAGTACTTACTTAGTATTTTTGTATGAATAAATAACTGGCCACCTACTATATACGCTGCTTCTCAGTCACTGAAAGCTAGGATAAGCTGCTGCAGACCACTGAGAACCTGAAAAAAATAAAGCATGGAAAATGAACGTGTCAACCATGGACAACTAAGGTGTGGAACAATAAATACTACTAACATCAAAACATCTCCACAATTTAATCTAAACAGAAACAACCAGCCAATGTTTAAAAATGAAACTACCGAAAATAGATGCTGAATAATAACCCCAAAATTGTGTTTTCGAGAGACAACAGGACGTTTATTTCCTTTTTTTAATTTTAATAAGAACTGAAGTATACAATTGCAACCGTCTCTTGATTCCACTAACTTAGCAGAAAGAATAAAGCTTGAGACAGGCACTGTAAAGAGACTCCTGCTCTAAACATGAATGATTGGCACTTGAAAAGACGTTTTGAGGGAAGCACCCTGGAGAAAGACAGCTGACATTTTTCTCCATGCACACAGACAGCAGCATGCATATGTATATCTAGACACTCAAGCTAAAAATAGGAAAAAAAATAGGAGGGTTTCAGTGGCTTGAAGATTAGGAGAGGACTTTTATCCATTTGCTAAATTATTCCTTTTGAGGGTCACTGGGAAACTAAAGCCATCCTAGCCATTGCTGGATGAAGATGGATTTCACCTGGAGAAGTTCACCAATCTAACACAGAGACACACAGATATGTTTTTTTATTTATCCTTATTTTTTTAAGTCAGAGTTAGAGTTTTTGGTTCTCTTCATAGTCTTCTTGTTACTTTTTCCCCATGACCTTTTAAATTCCACGCTAAGATTTCCATCCAGTTTATGAACTTACTTTCCCTTTAAAGGCATCATCCTATAAGTCCTCAACTCATAATGAGTTTCTCCCGAAGAATATATTTATATTTTAAGTTTATTTTTAAAATCAAGCTTTCCTGGACTTTTAGGAGATTACAGAGTCAAAAATATCATATTTGCTATGCTTTGAAATAACATGAAATGAAGTAATTATCGGGAAGAAAAATAATTTCTGTTCTGAGCCCAAATCCTCAGGGTTTTAAGATCCTAACACCACCTCTATATGTTATACATGAACCCTAACCTATATCTTATTCCATTTTATCCCATCCTCTTGTTTCTCCATAGTCTCCTGATTTCCGGAGTTAGAGATAATAATTCATGGTATTACTCTCCTTCCTTGTGTTTCCATCTTGAGTGTGAGATCCTCAATCTGCTGTTCAAATTGCTCTTCAGACGTAAATGTAGGTTCAGCTGACTGAAGACTTAAACACACAGATATCATATGGTTAGAAATATAGTTCCAGGTCAAATGGGGGAACAGTGCAAATGGAATAACAGAGCAAACTTCTGTTGGAATACATTTTGGCCACATTTAAAAAACTTATTTAACCATTTGTATCAAATTTAATACAGGCTTTTCTAAGAATTTGATCTCATTAGCATGATTAAAACTTTCCTTAAAAAAACTTTTTTTTCTGCCTTGTAGTATATCGTCTTTCCACCGGGGGCAATAGAAGGGCTTTTCCTGCTCATTTCAAAGTGGCTGCCAAATCTTAAAAACACTTTAGCAGGAAAAGCTTTGCTATTTTTCAAAACTTTATTGTGAGAATAACTCATCTATGGTTATTCCATTTTTTTTTTTCAAAAATTCTACTTCTTGTATTTGTCAGGACTCACTCAGCCATGTCCTCCTCCGACCACCAGAGGGACCCCTCTCCTGAGTACTACGTCAACTCCCATCAGCCACCGCTTCAGTCTTCTCCATGCACAGCTGATCATCATCCTCATCAGAACAACATGCATTTATACCCACTCTAGAATCAACTTCAGTGCGAAGTCTTGATTTTGTTTATTTGTCAGTCTGAGCAGGTTTTCCTCGTTTGATTCTCTGATTTATTTGTTCTTCTGCCTCGCTTCTTTGTTTTTGACCATTGCCTGCCTTTTTGACGCTGTCCTTCGCTCTGTTCCATTGAACCCTTTGCAAACGGATCCAAACATCTCAGCCTCTTATTGAAATAATGAAAAATTAAGTGATAATTAAAGCAAGCTAAAAATGCATGGTTCAAATTATATACGGTGCTTTTGTCCTGAACACTCAATATAGTCAATTTCATTTGCATCTCAAACATTCTTGTGAGTAAAAACCCACCAAATCCCTCACTGTATCATTATGGATAGTACCTATATCTATAAAAAAAAAATCACATTGGACCTTCTTTTGTGGATGTCATCAAAGGGTTTAAAAACGTCTAAATTAAAAGAAAAAATAATAATTTAGTTATTCGATGTAGTTAGACTCATGGGTTGAAAAATGTGTCTTCATAAATGCTAATGGATAGAAAAATACATCGGAGTCATAATTTTAAATCAAAAATTGAAACACTTCATGTATCTATTTATTATAAGTGTAATTTATTTTTTCTCTGCTTTTCAAAAAATGTCAATATTTTAACTTCCCAGACATAAAGAATGACATTTGAATATATTAAATCCATTTAATCATTTAACATCCATTTGTCTCTAAAGGTGCTTCCTCTACCACATAAATTGTCTTTTAACTTTTCTATAGCAGTACGAACAACTGTCTTTAACCACATAGATGATCATCCATTTTAAAGGATCATTTCCTTTTTTTTTTAAATGTTTTTAGAATAAGATTAAAAAGATATTAAGTTCTCCATTGCGGGTTCATTTTACAATTTGATTATGCTTTAAAAAATATATTTTGCAATTTAAAACTTAATAAGAAAAAATACTACTAAATCTTTTTTTATTACATAAAATGAAAAATCCATCTAATTTGAAATTAACATGGTATTTTGGAACCATAATTCTACTGAAATTTACTTATTAAAGCCTGTCATTTTAACAAAGGCAGTGATAAAAATAATCCTAAAGTAGTGATCATAATAATGATGGGTGACAGACCTTTCTGACAGCAGGCTCAGCCTCACATTTCAAACAGACTCTGACAATAGATTTGGGATTACCAAGTCTGTCTGATCTCCTCTTCAGTCAGCAAATCCCACTCACTACCAGATAAAGATTGGTTGAAAACTTAAAGTTGCAAAGTCAACTCCTCCCACTGAGGGGCTGCTTGTGACACCTGCACAGGTGGAACGAGGATTTAAGCAGCCACCATCTCATTTTCTGATTTTTCAATAATTTATCTGCAAATGATAGGAAAAAAAAAAGAATTTGGTCAAAAACAAAAGTTTGTCTTAATACTTTGTTGACAATGAAATAAACTCAAGTATTCCTATACCTAAAGTACCTCTTTACAAACTTACAAATGATTGCTAGGAGAAGGCAGATGAGCATGGAACAGGTTTCCAGCATAATTACATGAGAAAATATGAAAAACAAGAACAAACCTGTCACGTCAGCACTTGTGTTCACTCAACCTGAAGTTCATGACAAACTAGGTTTACAGTGAAAAAAATAAGCAGTCATTGCAACAAATAATACTAAAAACCAGAGAAAATGCATTCATTATGAAACAATTGCAATAATACATTTTGTTGAGCAGATGATTGTGACTCCTTGTGTGATATTTTAACATTGTCAATGGTACCAAACTGTCTAGAATGCTTAAAATCTTATTTTAGATTCCTAACTTCTTCAATAGATTAAACCCCTAACATAATGGATCACTTTGTAGGGATGAAAGGGCAATAAAAGACACAGTCTTGGTGTGTTAATACCTGCATGTAGGCTTGTGATTTTCCCCCGCACCACTGCAGCCTCTTGTAAAAGCAGCATTAATGACTGTCATTGTCCTGAGTCCCTTTTATCAAATTAGTGGAGCTATGTGTAGTTATGTGCTTTCTCTGCTTCCAGCTGCTGCACTCTTTCTCAGTTCAATACATTTATTATTCATAATTGGCTTATTGAATGGCAGTACATGCAAGAAAGATCCGCCCTGATGTACAACTGACAGTCTGAATTTGAATTATGGAGGGGGAGAAGCGTGATGATGTGTGGCTAATTACGCTTCATGCTGAGGGCGCTGTTTTGCATTTGGATACTTTAACCAAAACACCATTTCAAATTAACATGCACTAGATTGTCATTTACTTTGAAATGTGGTTAAAAAGAACAGGGAAGTGAAAAGTAATTTTTTCTTAAATATTAAACTGTAAACTGCAAAATTAATGTCAAAATGAGGGACAAATTTGCAAGTTTAATTAAACATTTTAAAGCACATTTCATCTTAAATTATGGCAACAGAAAAAATGCAAATTTATAGAGCAATGTGTTTAGCTTTTACTTTATTATTAAATACAAAACTAAAAGACTTAATTCTTTTTATCATTAAATTCTAATTCATAAAAATCCTTTTTTAAAATGCAATTCTGAATTGTCAATGATTTGTCATTTTGGGTGCAAAAAGCTTCCAGAATCCTCCTCAGCTGTTTCCGTTTCATTACATCAGATTTCTTTGAAGTTTATACTTCTGTTTAGTTCATCCTTTTTCTAAGTCTTAGTCAGTCTGCCTTAAGTATTTAGTATTTAGGTTTAGCACATCAGTTTCTTGAGGTCAGTAAAGTTAAAGCTCAAATTATTATTATTTTTTTTAAACTTCTAATTGCGAGGAGATCTTACTGCACTAGGCTGATGTTCTGCCCCATTTTTTTGTAACTATATAAAATAATTTACTGGTTTGTACAGTGGATTTATTTAGAAACCACACACATTTGCAAATGAAGTGCTTGAAGTTATTATTTCTTTAAACGTCTTGAGCCAGGGGTGTCAAACTCCAGGCCTCGAGGGCCGACTGCTGGTTTTCCAGAAATCCTGCCTCACAGTATCTGCTGCTGATTATCTGGATCCAGAACTTCAACGGCAGGTTGGTTGGAAAACACGTTGGACACCGGTCCTCGAGGCCTGGAAACCCCAGCAAGCATAAAAAGTCAGGTAGTGTTTGTATATAGAAGTAAATGGACTGGTCGGTTAAATTGTCTGTAAAATTGTCAGGAAGGGTCGGTGGAGGACCCAAAATGCAGAAGACCAGGCTTGGTGAATGAACCATAAAACATTTAATAAATTCCCCAAAACTTGATAAAAACCCATCGAGAAACAAAAATGGTGACTGAACAGAGCAGAGGACCTGACGAGAAAGAACAGAAAACCAGACACTTAAATAGACTGAGGGTAAAATGAATCATGTGAATCATGACAAACCTGAAACCGATGTGACTGAGGGACAGTTCAAAACAGAACACGACCGAAACCCATCACATAAATGACAAAAAACAAACCAAAGTCTACAATCCTCACAGTATCCCTCCCCAAAAGGGCAGATCCCAGATGCCCAAAAACAAAACACTAGGCACAAAGGAAGGGACATAGAGAAAAAAAGAACAAATGGAGGAGGCTGAGAACAGGACAAAAATGACTTGTGAAGCACAGTTAAAGTCCCAACACTTGTGACGCACCTGGGTATGTGAAATTTGTTCTTAGAACCATATGTCCCATCCTCTGGGGGAGCGGTAAGCTGCAGACACAACCGTGCTCAGAAATCATTTGGTTGTTTAACCTCCCAAGTATCAAGAAGCATTGGGTCCCATTTTTTAGAGTCTTTGGTATGACTCAGCCGTGGATTTGAACTAGCAACCTTCCAGATCACAGGCTGGACACTCTACCGCAAGGCCACTGAGCTGTTTTGTTGAATAAAAATAAATAAACATGTAACTTACTGAAAGAGAAACTTATTTTTCCTGATATATTTGTGTACACAATTATGCAGTGTGTATTCAAATACATTGGAGGGAGTCAGACGAGGGTTTTTACAAAGAAATATTCACACTTAATGAGAAAAAGTGGTGTTCAATTAATTTCTTTCATAAATAAATCAATCATTCTCACATCATGTTCTAAAGATCTAATAAACTTACAGATTACTTTAAATATTATACCAACTTTGTATTCGTGGAGTGTTTCTGAAATCTGGTTGAAGGCTGAATTTCTAAGTTGGCTCATGTTTAATGTAGTTTGTTTTAAAAGAAACCTTCCAGACCACTCATCAGCATTTTGTACCTGTACTGTCCCTCACAGGCTTTCAAGTTTTACTAAGAAGCACTTGAGATTTTATTTCCCTTTGTCTTTGTTTTCCGTTGATCTTATTAATCTTAATCTTATTAATTAAAAGTTTTAAGGGTGGAATAGGCATCAGTTGGCCACAAACAAAGTGGATATCAGGTCACCAAAGCATGGATAATTGTGTCTAAAGTGTTGACGTATTGACCTTCCTGTTCAATGTTTCTATTTTTATGAAATTACAGGTTTGTATTTAAAAAAAAAACAGAAAGTCATATTTTGTGATTTACCACTCATCAGTTCCTGCTTCTTCTATGCGCACAAGTGCATAGAAGAATACTACTTATGCAAAAAGTTTTGCATTACTTCTCACATTATGCATCTATAGGAGGACAATACTGCGCACTACAAGGCAAGAGTCACCAAATCCTATCAATCAACAGTAGATTCTTCTCACACAACACTTGTTAAGGTGCCGCAGTTTTGGATCTCCAGAGAATCAGCCATCAGTTCACTTAGGATCATGTCTGAATAACAAGTAAAAACCACCAGTAAGCTAATTATTTATTTATTGCTCTTCTCAGCCAAATAAAAATAAATATAACTTTTTGAAAAGTAAGAAGTAACCCAGAATTATCAGATTAATTTGGACAATTCATGGAATTTTAAAGATAAAATGATTGAAGGATTTTAGTCCCAAATGAAATGTTGTATCCTGTTACCATGCAACCTTTATATCCTTCCTTCATGTCATATCGGTTATCCAAGTGTCTCAGTTATACAACAGGAACGCTGGTTAGTGCGTTTGCCTCACAACTCCCTGGTTTGAATCCCAGCTGGGACCTTTCTGTGTGGACTTTGCAGGTTCTCCCCATGTATGTGTGGGTTTCCTCCTACTGTCCCAAAACATCCTTCATAGGTTACTCTAAAGTAGGGTGTCAGAATCCACTATCCAGCATCCATTATTTTTGTGGATTATCACTTTTTAATCCACACCCAGCAGCCAATCAGAATAGAGTATTCAACTTGACAATGGTATAATGCAAAACTGTACCCTGTGGATATCAAAGAAAAAATACAGCGAAAGTATTAGAATTATTGATCTCATCACACTAGTTTTGATAGCCCCTACTGTCCCTACTACATACTGGAGTTTGTCAACCCTGCTGAAGTATCCCTAGCTGTGCATGTGTGAGTGATTGTGGGCCCTGCGACAGACAGCAGACCTGTCCTCACTTTTACCCAACAGAAGCTGGGATAGGCTCCAGCAACCCCGTGACCCCATTTTCTATTGGTTAAGAAAATAGATGGAAGTTTTGTGATTTATTCAATTTCATTTGTTTATCTTTTACTTAATCTGACAGTTCAGAAACGACAAGTCTTTATTGGTCCAGCATGACTTAAGAACAATAAATTCATAGTGCCTCAAATGTAAAAAAAAATAAAAATAAAATAAAATTCAAGTTTATAGGTTTTAATATACAGGATATCAACTCTGTTGTGTACTTGGCAGCTGACATTTGGCATGGTTACTGGTTCAGACATGAAGGTGAGTGTTACCTGTCATGTTGCCCTCAGTAACAGCAGCCTAATAGGCCTCCAGTTGGAAAGTCAAGTGATCACTTCATGGCAAATCCGGCTCATTCCCTACAGAAATCTCTCCAGCCGTAATGGTTGCACCTGCTTATGGAGCATCGGCTCGCAAAACGGGTCTTGTTAACAGTCTTTAAATCTGTCATTTCAGTCTGCTGCAGCCAGACTGGAATGCTTCACAAAAAAGCAGAGATTCAACACTTGATTTCAAAAGCAGTTTTTAAATGTAAATTAATTATCAATTTAAAGGGAAATGTTGTGATGCAGCTTAATGATTTTTATGATTTCAGACTCTTTGGTGTTATTGTTGATGTTTTTAAAGACTATACGTATTATTATTATTCCCAGCTATTTCTATGTAAACCGTTTTCTTTCATTCGGTTAGCTTTCTGTGACCTGTATTTACAGCGTGATTGTTGCTTTGATAAAAACGACATGTTTTGAGTCCTCGTGACATTCCCTTAAATTTACCTTTTAGTTTAATTAGCCTTCTTCTTCGCTAATCCACTGATGGGATTGATGGTCCGACACATGACCAGACCATTTGTAATGTTCCTTTGGGTCTCAAGTGCTAATTAAACTTTATTTCTAACAAACAAGTTTTTGTTGCTTTTATTTGTTACGATTCATTAAAAATGAAATGTCACACAGGTCAGTTGTCACTGCTTATCACAGCCATGCTTGAGGGCACTGCATCGTGATGGTATTCATCCAGCATTTCCAAGAATAACTTTCTGTTTTTACATTTTTTTTCAAAACTACCCAATGAAGGGATTGTTTTTATGAGTCATATCATTATTTTTTTTTCATACTGGTGTTTCTTTTGAGCACAAAAAAAGTATAGATATAAAACTGTTCTGCTGCAGAAGCTTTATGCTTTATGCCATGAATAAATATTAATAGAAATTCTCCTTGTAGGATTTTTTTGTTTTTGGTAGACTGCAGAAATTCCGTCTCTATTTACTGAAGAAAGTCTTTTTTCCAACACAGGAAGCATCCAGACATCCCCACACCATCACCCTACTACCACCATGTTTTACTGTCAGATTTACGTTCTTTTGCTGGAATGCTGTTAATTCTAAAAGGTTGAACTTTATTTTGAACATTGATCTCAGTTGATAGTAATGAGGCCTCCGGTCTTTTGGATGTTGTACATATTTTTGTGAGTCTTGACGTCAAAGTCACAGTTACCCATGCACACATACATTCACAATGATGGCGACTCCATTGATGAAGAACGGTGCCAGCATATAACCAGTGGAGGCAAGATGGGGTTCAACATCTTACTCAAGAACACATCAACACATATTAGTCAAGAAAGCCGGGAATCAAACCTACAACCTTTCAATCACAGGTCAACCGCCCTACCTCAGCAAATTAAAAACCAAGAGGGAGAAAATTATTATTATTTTGTTTAAAGCAAATAGTTAATTTCTTCATCTAGCACAAACAAGGCACAATATTGTGAAATGGATTTCACTCTGGCTCCAGTTAATTAATGAAATAGAAATACATGTGTGGGTGTGTCAGAATGCCTATAAGTGTATGCATGTAAATACCTTAAAGCAGAAGCGGAATCATTGATTATAATGTCTCCTGCGGTGAAATGTAGTGATGAGATTGAAAACATTGATCTGGTGAGAACAGGCTGCTCTAGCAGAGATCCTGCTGTCAAGAAGGGGTGTTCATCATTTGGTCTGTGTCAAAAAAGATGCATCTGTGTATGTGTGTACAATACTAAACATGAGCAGCTTTCATACATGGATCAATATAGGAGAAAAATGATCCAGGAGAATTGTTTTAAAATTAAAAACAGTGCCTATATGATTTAAAATTATCTTTTCTTTTCCTTCAGAGGAGAAACTTGGTTAGTACATTGAGTACAGAGGAAGACTGCATTTTTTTTTTTTACTGAGTAGCACTCGGCTCAGTGCCACAGGACATCCCAATGGTTTTAATGCCTGTTCCACTGTTCCAGAGACTTCCACAAGCATTATCTCATATAAATAATAAATCATGTTCCATCTTTATAAGATGCCTGGTCAATGGAAATAGTCAGAGGTTGATATCACCGTCACTGCACCCACCTAAAAATATCAATCTGTGCTCTTCATAACTTAGCCTTGAGTCAGAAAGCCCTAAATTATTGATTCATCAAATAAATCAATTTATTTTTTGAAAAATTCATTTTGGTGTTTAAAAATGTCTGTTTTGGTCAAATATTTATTTTAAAACAAACTTTGACATGAGTTTCTCATTTTTTATCAGTGCCAAATTTAGTTACAAGCTGTCAATGTCAACCATGTTTAACCTTTAACTGAACAAAAATGGTCCCACGATAACAAAATGAATGTAAAGATTTAGAGCATTGGTTTAATTTCTCTTATGTTTAAGTTTTTATTTAGTATATTCTTGTTTTTTAGTTCTGGTCAACCCTAAAGACCACACCTAGTCTCTGTTGTGATCAACGTCGCTGGTTTCTGTTAGTTTCATTGTTTTTTGTCTTACTTTGGTCCCAGATTTCAGTTGCTCTCCTATAACATTTTTATTTTAGTTTATGTCCCCTTTTTAGTTTTTTCACTTTTGTAATGATGCTTTGAAATCACGAGATCCATTTTTTTTTTTTTAATCAGATTGATTTTATAAGGATGAAGTTTTTCGATTCTTGGTTTGCTCTACCACCCCATCTAGTGGTAAAAAGCAAACACTAAAGCCATCGTAAATGCAGTCTTAATTTCTTTAATATCACAGTAAATGTAGCTTTTTTTCAAATTGGTATTATTTGCAAAAACTTTTAAGGTCGAAAAACTATTTTAAGTTTAAACAAAAGTTTTAAACCCATCAACAACAAAAAAAAGCAAAAATTATTTCATTTTTAAAAATTTAAACATCAAGGAGAACACTACCACAAAAAATGCCCTTGCTTGTTATGCTTTGTTTATTTGTTCGAATGCCCTTTTTTATGGTACTTGACTCAAAACAAAGAAATAAATAACAATTGAAACAAATATTAGATATGTTGCTTCATAGCTAAGACATGGGATTCTTAGAAGGAATCCATTGTGTCATTACTTTAATTAAAAATGTGTTTTTATTATATGCAAATGTAGAGCATCAAATAATATTTTGTTAAAAATTATACAATTCAACCCCTTGACAATTAGTGATGTCTTGTTAATTATTTTTTTCTCTTGATTTGTTTCTATCGGGACTTAATTAAAAATGATGAAGAAGAGAAGTTCATTTTTTTACCCATAGTGACCTCTTAGGCATCATAAAAAAACAGGTGCTGGATATCAGTAAAAATGTGTTAGAAAAAGAATAATTCTGATAAAATGTTTAGTATATTTTTGATTGAATGGAAAAGGGGACATTTTGTGCCACTTTTCTAGTAACTACATGTTCTCGGTTTCTGCCAGTCTTGTATATAATTAGATGATTGGTCTGGGATGGAGCTGTTGACTGCCTGACAGATGGAAATACTGTGTAAGCTAATGACCCTTATTGAGACATTTCTCCCATATCTGACATCAACCACATCACATCATTCCTGTGACCTCAACAAAAGTGGAACGTGGTATAAAAACCTGTCTGTCCAAGGTTTCATCTAATTGGAAATACACATATTCCCTATTTTACACTAAATAGATAAAAAAACATTTCAATTTAAAAGCTATTTTTTATTCAAAGTACTAACAGGAGAAAACACTGTTACTCCTTGGTGACAACATGACTAGTTTCCGCAACATGATGCATTTTTTATAACAAACAAAAAAATCTGCTTTACTTATTAGATACGAGGTAAGTTAGAGGTCAAAATGAAACGAATGCATGTGGACAAAGTGATGTACAACTTTTCAATAAAAATATCAATACAACATTTAGTTTTACGTTTAACATGTCTATTGTGATACGATTTATTTGTTTCGAATACGACTTTGTCTTGAATTCAAAATTTATTGCTGTGTTATCAAAAATGTTACGGCATCAATACTAGGGTTGGGGAAGAATTCCAATTTGACCTTAGAAACTAGAAAATTATACAATCTGAGTGTAGTTTGTGTGGGCATGCTATAAGCATCTTAGATTTTGGCTGCACACCCCATATATACATCATTCAAGTCCTGTCAGTAATAAGCCAGTTGCACCTTACTAATGACTAGGGCTGTGGATCGTTGCTTAGGCGGCGATCCGATTCGATTCACGAATCAACAAGCTAAACAAGTAATGAATAAAAACTAAGATTCTTAATTTTTAATATTATGTTTGTTGCTATGTGTATGTCTTTTTTCTGGTGGGAGGAAAATTTTAATTATTTGCATTAAATCACCAGCATTTATACCTTTATTTAGAACAGGAGGTCTGCATCAACAAAACGGATAAAAACACAAATATTTAAACAGAAAGAAACAGTGTTTGTCATTTTAAATACGTTTTTTTTTGGGTCAACCTTCTGGTTAAGTTCAGCTACAATATAATCAAATAAGCAAAACGCATGAAAAAAATCATTGTTGTTTTTGATAATTTATCTACAAAACCTGAAAATGTTCTCCACAGTTCTTCGCTCCTCAAAGTTCTTCAACATTTTACGTTCTGAGCATTACATATTGGTGCAGAGCCCATTTGAAAAAAAGTCTTTTTTTTTTCCTCGCCAGAATCAGCTGATTCACGTTGATTACATGCACACTTCACTCCCATGCAGAGCAGCATAGGAGCACGAGGCTGCGTTTCTTCGCTTTAAGATCCGCTGGAGTTACGTTAAATGTGTCAACTGTAAAAGACTTACCGTAACCAAAAGAATAAAAACACTGAAGCCAAAGCTCTGGTGTAAAGGGTGATTCATTTGTTTCAGAAGTTAAGTCAGTGAGCGGAACCTCAGTCTCAGTTTCTGAATGGAAAAAAAGCTCTCGCCAGTCTTCCTTTGAAAACCGGAAGCTTCACCGACATGAAGATTTGTTGTGACAGTAGCACGGCTCTTTGTTTTAGTTCATAAACCTAAAATCCAACATTATTCTGCATTTCAGAGCAAAAAAACATTGTTCCAAGATAATATTTTACTGCACTCTACTATATTTAAAAAGATCGCGAATCAGCAGTCTTGGACGTCGCAAATATTCAAATTTTCGGGACCAGATTGCAAGTATCCGAGTACCCGGATACTCGTTACAGCCCTAGTAATGACAAGAGTGTGGAGAAAAACCACCGTACCACAGCATCACCTTTACGTCAGAAGTGCATGTAATAGCTGTTTTTCTTGGAAAAACTCCACAATGCACTCAACACACACATCATCAGACATTCACTTTATATGAGGCCCTCTCGTCAACCCCCATTGGCCCAAACAACCTGCGGCATTCATGCAGGTCAACCCCTGCACGAGTGCATGTGACTGAAGAGCAGCTGTTAGGTGTCCTAAACTACCTTTAGTTTGTTAGACATTAGTGCTGCTGATACAAGGCTTTAGCTATTGCTTGGGAGGCACATTTTGGTTGTATACATTTTAAATCTATTTTTGTTAATATCCATGAAATGCTGAGTTTGACCTGGATGTCTAGGAAATCACAATGCACAGGTTGAGCTAAAATAAAACTAGGTAAAGTATTTCCTGACAGCACAGTATAACAGAAATGAGTCACTCTGAATAATTTGCTGAAAATAAATGTTTGAAAATATAACCCTGTGTCTGCAGGGAGACTGCCTGCACTATTAATGTCCCAACCTGTAGGCCACTTCCACTCACTGCTTCCCTTTGCTTCTTCTGCTGGAGGTAACAGCGGTGAGAGTGACAGTAAGACAGGTGTCGTTGTGACATGGATGTCTGTTGTAAATCTCAGCATTTGCAAGTGAAAACACAGCAAAATAAATGCAGAGTTAAGAAATATAAAGACCATACAGAATAGGAATTGTGCTAATTTTAATGTGGGAACGTAAAAGAGGAAACTGTTGATGATAGTGATGATAGTTAAGAGCTAAGGAAGACAAAAGCTGACATTAGTAAGATTATGCTTTAGTCACAACTGTCCTTATGGGTGGATACGCGCTATCTGTTGAGTATCTGGTCTGGTATTTTGAGTGTTTCCATTGTTAAATGGACCCATTGAACAGTTGTGACTCGTACCTCTTGAGGGCTCCCATCTGTTGTAGGTCTATTGAAAAATAAAATGGGACGGTTGGGGCGGAGCCGCGGTAGCCACCCGTTAGACATTAGAAAGCACCAATATAGACGAGCTTCTGGGTGACCTTCGTTGTTGTTGATTTTCTAGTCGTCACACTACAATGACGCAATACAATACACTTACCACAGTCTTGACAATGGCACATTCCATTTTCATGACATCCCTTGCAGTGGCCAAAGGAGTCTCAAGGAAACTACAAGTCATGCTGTCGTTAGATTATCTGATCCTCTCTATGATACTTAATGGGCACAGAAAACCATTGACACCATGTCTAGGTCTGAATTCCTTCACTACTCACTACATAGCGCATTCCCCATTGTTGTAGTTTTGTCTGAATCAAATGTCCTAAAAATTTCTCAAAAGTGAAAAACCAGTGTGCATTGATGCTAATTGAATTGGCAAATATAGACCACAATGCATTGTGTTCGTATTTCTGTAAAAAAATGTGTAAATTGGGTTTTTCCCTTTTTTTGAATAAAGCATACATGTTTTCATCATCAGAACACAGTGGATTAATACATCCTCTTCATAAAATGTATATATTTGGTGACATATTTGCTGTTTAAAGAAAAAAAAGACTGAGCATGGTGTCCAAAATGCCTTTGAAATCTAGGACAGTAGATAGTCAAACACTAAATAGTTTTTTTTTTTTTTTTTTTTTTTTT
>NC_050523.1:17810627-17823094 GCF_002922805.2 Oryzias melastigma | reverse complement strand
TCGCACATGTCTTCTAGGCTAAAGCAGATGAGACCTTCCAGCATGCTATCAGCATTCAGTTCAACGGCAAGCATTCACAAAACAAATACATACTGTCATGGATAGCATAAATATTTCATGGAATTGTTGTTTTTATTTCATTTATTCTTGAACATAACAAAGTGTACATTGGCAAAGTTTTACTCAGCTCTTCTGAAATACTAGCATCATATGTCATATAAAAAAAACACCTATTGCCTGTCAGCATTGATATTTACAAATCACACTTAAAAATATGCGTTATTAGTTTTATTCTTTGTAACAGTTGGCTTAGTTGTAATACTTGGGTCTAAATACAACAAAGTTACATATAACATTTTTTTATATACATGTCCCCTTGTACTGAATTTCTCTGTCATTTATCTATTCAGACCAAGCAGAGAAATGCGTCTCCACAAGTTATCTGTAATGAGTTTCGACTGCTTCACTGCTGCAGACTCAATTAGCTTAAAAGGGGCTTGGTGGTGGACTGGCCGAGTAAGGACGTATCAGTAGAGTGATTGCATAAGCGTGCGTGTGTGTGTGTGTGTGTGTGTGGAGGGGGTGGAGCTACACGGTGTGTGTGTTTAATAATACGGTTGAGTATGGACAGGAGCTGTAGTGTTGTGTCAGCACTGATACATTACCCGGATTTATGCTCACTTGTCAGACACACACATGCACACTCGTGCACCAGCAATTACACACAAAGACACTAGTTTTTCCCCCTTGGACCATGAGAGGAAATATTTTAAAAAGTACATTGAGAAGAAAATGTGGACTTTTCCTTTTACTTTGTATCTTCTTCAATGCTCTTGCTTCCAAAATAAGTTTTGTAGGTTCATCCAAAGGTGAACCTGAATTTTAAATGTGACTTGAAAAGTAGTGAACAATATGAACTTCGCGGAGGTCCAAAGAGTGTGTGGGCACTCTTTCGACTGCCGTAACTCTTCATCCATTTATGCTTCAGGGGCCACATTCAGCCCGTCTGATCTCAAGTTGTCTGGAGCAGTAACATAATAGATAAATAACCTATGGTCATCTTATCTATAGCTTTGTTTTTGTTTAATTTTTTTCTCTTAGTTGGAAAAAGGGCTTCAACCAACATAGTACCCTAATCATTTATTACATTGTTTATTGTTTTTATTTCTTCATCTCTTGTTATACCATTCTTGCGTTTCCTTTGTTCCCCCCAGTGACCGAATTGTGCATTGCGGTCATTTCTTCAGAGAATCATAACTCGCCATGGGCTGGGCTAGAAACTTGCTTTTTTTCTCAACATCCTTATATTTTTTCCCTCTTCATGACTGGCCAGATTAAACCATATGACGGGCCGTGGGTTGCATGTTTGACACTCCTGATTTATGCATGTAACGTAATTCCAGCTAATTCTTAAGCAGAAAAAGGAACCTTGCTCTGAAATCCAACACTTTATAGAAATAAAGTGTTTACGCAATCAATGTAAATTAACAAACAGCAGCAAAGGACTAAAGTCCTCCATGTCGTCTTCTTTTCAAATTGGTTTCCCTTTTCTATTTTTCTAAATGAAACATCGCTATGAACACAATTGCTCAAGAAAAATAAAGAAAAGGACTTAACTCGAGTTTCCTGTATTGCCAAGACAAACACACAGATCTGTTCTTTTGAATGACCAACACCACCTGCTACTTGTCCACAGTAAAAGCTTTGATCTTGATTCTGTTTACTGTAAGGCTGTTAGAAGTGGATAATCAGCGAAGTTCAAAAGATTTCCCGAGAGGCCACTCATGCTCTTGAACTAGAGTGTCTGACCGAAAGAGTGAAGAGAGATACAAGTCTGACGTGTGTGGTAGAAGGGTCTTTTTTATTTGTATCAGTTCAAATCTTATCAAAATA
Source organism: Oryzias melastigma (assembly GCF_002922805.2). Classification (NCBI taxonomy): domain Eukaryota; kingdom Metazoa; phylum Chordata; class Actinopteri; order Beloniformes; family Adrianichthyidae; genus Oryzias; species Oryzias melastigma. The sequence continues at coordinate 17,821,201 of NC_050523.1, read as the reverse complement.
AAATATAAAACCATGTAAAATTATATATTTTTGTGGATTATATTAACTTAATTAATTACTGCTGAGGGATAAATTAACACTTATGTTAGAATCAGAACTAGGAGTGTATTCAGACTAGACTTGCGTAAAGTGAGCCTGAGTTTGTTTCCTCCAAAAATCCAGAACACATTTTTGGTCTGAATGCATCCAAACTGCTCTCAGACCAATCTTTTGAGGTGGTTTTGGTTTGTTTCCTATCAGACTGAGTTCCAGATTACGCTGAGTTTTTCTCACTTCAAGTGTGGAAAAACTGGACCAAACGACCATCGTATAGTTAGATGTTACAGGGTGTAAACAGAGTAGGAGGGAAGCAACATGAACTTGGGAGAAACATGGGACAACAATGAAACACAGCAACTTATTGAAACTTAGTCGGATGAATGCAGACTAATTAGAGCGAAAGTTACGTATGTAACTACAGTTCTATGAATGCTGGATGACCGCCAGAGTTCGCCGATCCCTTGGGTTCCTTGCGGTCTCACAGAAGTGTTGGGACTGCGCTGCTGGTGCCACGTGACTTTATGGCCTCATGTGGATCATCAGGAGGTCACAGATGACTTTGTTGTTGATAAATTCTTAAAATATGCATGCGAAGAAGGATTATCCAGTGGTTGAAGCACCGCCTCTAGCGGTCAGGAGGGATGAAATAGAACAACTGATATACAATACTTCTCACGCCGTTTTCCTGACAATCTATATGTTACAAACACTTATCAGCGTATCTTCTCAACAAGAACTACTCCAGTAAAAGGAACAGAAGAGTTTTTACTCTTCCTTTCAATTACATCGATGATTGCATGTTGGGCCTGCTGCAACACGCTTGACATGAGAGCCTGACACAGTTAAATGAGGACATTAAGAGTAAGTCAAAGTCAGGGTTTTGATTAACAGTCTCCTGAGAGAGAGCAGCACTAACTCCCTGTTCCAGCACTGAGGAAGGAACACAGAACCAGTAAAGTAAAGCTGCTGCAAAAGATGATGGGATGAAACCAAAAAGTTAAACAGAGACATGCGGACTTCAGTATGAAATAACGAGACAGTGCTTGAAAACAAGTAGCCTGTCTAAGTCTTTGTTATGAAATCAAATGTCAAAAAGCACAGGCTTCCATTACAGTTAAAGTGTCATATTTTATGGAGTATAAGTTGCGATCCTTAAACACACCCACAGTGCTCTGTAGTGGTTGTTAGCAGAAAATCGTTGCTAAAGAGCAACTATCGTTAGTTGGAAAATAATGAATATATGAGTATTTTTGTGCAAAAAAAATCCCATATAAAGGTATATAACTGAGGTATAAGTCGCAATGCGAAAGACTGCGTCTTAAACTTTGAAAAATATATGTTAAATATGATGGTAAAATGTGGAAAAAGCAAGTTTTTTTTACCCAATCTATCCATCCATCTTCTTCTGCTCATCCAGGACCGGGTTGCGGGGGCAGCAGTCTATACAAAGATGCCCAGACTTCCCTCTCCCTGACCACTTCCTCCAGCTCCTCTGGGGGGACCCCGAAGGCAAGCCAAGAAATGTAGTCTCCCCAGCGTGTCCTGGGTCTTCCTCCACGCAGTGGGACATGCCTGGAACACCTCTCCAGGAAGGCGTCCAGGAGGCATTCGGACCAGATACGCAAGCCACCTGAAGGGGCTCCTCTCGATGTGGAGGAGAAGCGTCTCTACTTTGAGCTCTCTCCAGGTGATGAGCTTCTTACCCCATCTCTAAGGGAGCGCCCAGCCACCCTCCAGAGGAAAATTAATTGGGCCGCTTGTATTCAGGACCTCGTTCTTGTGGTCACGACCCAGAGCTCATGACCATAGGTGAGTATTGGAACAAAGATTGACCAATAAATTGAGAGCTTTGTTTCCTGCCCCAGTTCTCTCTTTACCACAACGGGCTGGAACAACAACCGCATAACAGCGGACGCTGCCCCAATCCGCCTTTCGATGTCACGCTCCGATCTCCGAACAAGACCCCAGGATATTTAAACTCCTTCACTTGAGGCAGCAGCACTCAATCACGCAATCCTTGTTTCTCAATCTATTTGGAAAATATATACTCTACTGATATAAATGCAACTCAGAATAACTGAACCAAAGAAATCAAGTTATTGCTTTTGATGTAATGCACCAACACATTTTTCCCTCCACATTTTTTTTTCTCTACATGAAGCTGCACTTTTACATGTCTTCTTGTCATTGTGTTCTTCAATCCTGCGTTTAAACCCCTAATCATCCCACTCACACATGCACTTTCCTGTTTGTTGAGATTATTTGTTGCTTCATGAATATCTGGGATGCTGCAAAGCTGAAATGTTGTCAGAGTCCTAACGTTTCAATAGACAGACAAGTTCTGCTATAGAGAGACAAGTCATGCCGTTCTGTGGTGTCACTTACCATTTCCAAGGATTTAAATGCTGCAGAGAGGCGAGAATAAACAGATGAAATAAAATGAGGGATTGAGGGACAAAAAAAAGAGAAACGGCTGCCATGAAGCACTTAGGGGACTGTCTAGAGTTCAGACTTGTTTTTCTCCTTCTTTAATCCACTGCCATAACAAAGGGATTTTTCAGTCCTTCCAATGGGAACTTAATACATAGCCAATAGCCAGAAACTTGGCAGAAAGCTGCCTGAACAAATCAATGTTGTGGTGCAGTATCCATTTTAATTCTATCAATGATATAGTTTGTCAAACAGAGTAAGGAAATATTTTTTATGGCATACTTAAAGATCAATTTCAATAGGTTTTTCCAGTAACTGTTCTCTTAAAGGTTGACCTGCTCAACACTCACAAACATAACGTTTATGAGACATTGAAACAATTCATGAAACATTTCACTCATTGTGAATAAAACCTGTCTTTTTATTATGTGTGTCTGCTTTGAAAGTTTTAACTCAACTATGTTAAAAGGTGGATCAGGAAGACCTAAAACATCAAGCATCTATGAAGTAAAACCACATTTTATCAGTCTTACTTTGTTTCAAAACTTCTAGTTTTAATTTTAATTTCTTTTTAACCAGACTAAAGAAATCAAGTAAAAAGGGCAGTATAAAGTGCAGTGACAACTCCAATTTATTTAAAAAAACATGCCACAGAAAATATGAACTACACAATTAAAGAAGAGACGGAGATGACCCCCACCAACCCCCTTGAGCAATCAGAAGAAAAACTTTAAGCACTAAAAATCATGCAAAACCAAATTTACTGAGAGACAATGGAGGTGTAGCCTTGAAGATGAGATCCTGACTAAAGCAAACCTTAAGCCCTTGATGCAAATATGTATCAGACCACTTTGGCTCTAAAGTAACTTTAATTTAAAATCTACCCAAGAGTAAGCTGGAAATAAATTTGAGCATTTAACACTGGGATATAAAAAAAAAAAAAAAAAAGTGTCCTTCTGCTGTTGTAGTAGGCATACACTTAAGCCTCGTTTCCACTGAGAGGTCTAGTCCAGCCAGAAAGGAGTAGTACGATATGGTCCATTAAATTCTGGTGAGCGTTTCCACTCGGTTAAGCCTCGCTACCACTAAGTGGTTTGTTTTCATGGTGCACGCGTGGTGTAGACTGCTAGCATGTCATTTCGTCACTGAGCAGTCATCCATCAGCTCGTCTTTTTATTGCTTTAGTTTTGGTACATTATGCATAAAAGGGATTTTATGTTGTTTAAAAGAAAATTGTGGGCAGCTAAGAAGAATACCTCCGTAAAGAGGAAAACGGAAATGCTAGCTTACCGCTATATTAGCGCTTTCTGTTGTTGTCACTTTCTGCCATACAACAGATGGCAACAGCGGCTCCACCCCAACCGTCCCGTTATATTTTAATAGACCTACAATGGATGGGGGTCCTCAAGATCGGAACTGTTTAACTGGTCTATTTTATAATGGAAATGTTCAAAATATCGGACTGGACTGCTCAGTGGAAACAAGGCTTTATATAGCACTTAACTATTTTCATGGAAGGTCCAAAGGGTTTCAGAGTCACAGTCCCATTCACCCATACACAAATCCACACACTGATGGTGGTTCTACTGCTGAACACTGACACCAACCAACACCAGAAGCAATGTGGGGTTCAGTATTTGGCTTAAGAACACCTTGACACTAGGGCAGACAGACACCTCAATTGCATAAACAGCCGTAAAGCTACAGTAGTTAAAAAAGCGTTATTTCGCTGTCGCCAGTGACAGCTCTGGTGTAAAAGGGTGAAGTTTGTGAAGTAAGATCGATACCTTTCCTATAAAACATTTTATTTGGCTATTAGCTTAGCACAAGCACTCCAATGAAATAGCTCTTAGAAATGTTATCCTAGAATTTCTGTTAACGTCTTAACAGAAAGCTAGAAATGGAGTCCTGACTACTGTTATAATGACAGGTTTACTTGATAAGCTGCTCGGCAGCTCAGTTTCACCTCTAATTCCTTGTACTACTCTTGAATGAGCTGTCAAGTGAAAACATCTCTGGAAAGAGTTATTCAAAAACATTACATCGGTGAACCGTACACTGCGACAAGTCATTGCACTGATGGACGAATGACTTACTTCGAAAACACAAAAAATATTACCGGCTTCAATAACTTCTTGTATAAATGCAATTAGTAAGTAATGTCTTTCGAGGACAAACACTTATTAGCTTTGGTCCGATGGCAGAAATTAAAGCTTATGAAAGAAAGTGCCACAATCCATCATGTCTTCACCCCATTAATCATGACAGTGCTGATGGGTGGAAAACTGGTCCTTTCTCCACCCGGGTGACTGCAGCTGCTTGGCCGAAGATCCTGTGGGGGGAAGTGACAGCATCTGAAGAGATGGCGTAAGCATCTGTGTGCGTCACAGCCTCTCAGGGATGTTCCACGCTGTCAGGTGAAAAAAAAAGTAGCTGTTAACTCTATGTTTATCAATTGTGACAAGAAACTGTCCAAACTTTGAATAGATGAAGAGTGAGAGGAAAGGGATGAAAGGTGCAGCCCACATGATCAATTAGTCCTCACTCATGTTCTATATCACATAATCTTATTCATCTTTAGGGTTTAATAAATTAGAAAAACAGTCCTCTTTGTCAGAAATGGGGCAGAAAAGAAAGCAGGTTTTAAATTGGCGAACATGGACAGATATTAGAACGATAGAAGCTATTGAATGTCACATATAAAAATGAGATTTTGATAAAAGGTAGCAATATGTAAGCACAATCACAACACATCTCATTAGAGGCAACAAATAAATAAACTTTTTGTGTTTAAAGACTGAATCATGAAAATTGCTGCATTTTCTCGCGATGGACAAATGTGAAGAAAATAAAGCTTAAAATTGAATTTCTGAGTATGTCTTTATTCAAATCTTTGTGAATCTGGAGCAAAAAACAAACAAAAAAAAAAAACACAAACTGGCAAGCCACATGCTCCCTGCTCTGCTCTATTCCGATGCATCCACTTGTGGATGACTATATTTTGGAGCCCCGTGTACCACAGGGAATCAACTGGAGATCGGTGCACAACTAGAATTCGTATTTTAGGTGGGCTGGATAATAAAGGTATATTTCCTATTGTCAAAAATTTCAAGTATTTTTTTGTGTGTCATATGGTCTGATAAATACAGTGAGGGTCAGTCCACAATAAATACATACTTTTCTGGCTGGTATGCACTAACAAAACTATTATTTCCACTTTATTATTTTTCACTCTTAAACCGTCTACAGTTATTGCGTTGAAATGATCCTATTTAGTACACGGTGTCTTATTTTGAAAGGTATAAACTTCTAAGTTATAAACTATGTCCTATTTTTAAAATAAGAGTATTTTCTCTTTAAGCTTATATTTTTGATGTAAAAAACAAATATTGGTTGTGTTTTGAAAATGAACCAGATTTTTTGTCATGGGATGGAGGCGTAGGACCCAAATGCATGAGACCAGATTTGTGGCAGAAACTTAAACATTTACTACAAAACTCAAACAGAACAAAACCAGGAGAACAAACTAGTGACATGACATGACAGAGCAGATGACTTGACACTAAGGAACTGAAGACCAGACACTTAAATACACCGAGACTGATTAACTAAATGAAACAGCTGTGGATGATCAACCTGGAAATGGTGAGACTGATGGGGAAAACAGAACATGACAAAACCAGATCACAGACTCGTGACATTTTTTGAGTGTCTTGGCATAACTTCCTGCCAGAATTGAGACAAATTACTCGCAGCTCATACAAAAAAAAAAAAATAGACCAGACGCTGAGGCAATCGTTGAACAGTCCAAGCCGACCGCGGTCCTTGAAGTCTGGTGAGAAGTTCACTGAGAACTACACCAGAGCTTAACAAGGGCGCTGAATAGAAGCAGCCTCCGTTCCATGGCACTTCTGCGTCCGGTGTGAACTGGGCTTAGTTTAAATCTGCACTGTGTATCTAAGCTTGTTTTGAATTCAGTTCTTTTTACTTACTTTTAATCTTATTTTAATGATCAGACCTTTAATATCTATCTTGATTGTTTCTTTTAATATTTTATGTAAAGCACTTTGACTTGTTTCTGTACATAAAATGTGCGATACAAATAAAAAACCCTGAACTAGGCTTAATGTGTTGTATATCGTGACTGATGGAAAGACTGATGGGTATGTCAAAGAGCATTTGTTATTTAGGTGTCACCTGCATTTAAGTTCTAATGAAGCCAAGCTAAAAAAAATTCCCAAAACTCTTTCCAAGCTGGCTGACAGCGAAGTTAAATGCAGCCTCGCTAGTCATATGACTAACCGTAAGTGACACACATTTCAGTACAGCATTTTGTCAACACATAGTGTTTATTCTTCTGACTGACAGGCGTTCTCACTTGCTTGTTTGGATGAATTTATGTGCATGTCCACCTTACCGCCCCTGTAGGTGGATCCTGCCAAGCATACAGATATCAACAAGAAAAAGACATGGTCACATAATTGCAGTCATACTAAAAAAAAAAATAGAAAGAGTGGGGAAAAATGCAGCAACACCACTACATTGTCTGTACATTGTGTGCCAGGTTGTTGCTGTCCACAAATCTGCTGCTGCCGTTCCCACTTTTCTCTGCGATCCATCTAGAAACGTCAGCTGTAAGGAAAAGTCAATCCGAGAATCCATCACCCATGAACCGCTCACCCATTAATCCACTTACTTTTCTTGTAATGTTAATCGCCTGCAGTCCAGCCATCCTTTCCTCCAGTGTTGTGAGCTTTATCCTTGTGTTTTCCTTTTGTGTTCTTGCTGTTATTTGGTGTTTACTGACAAAAGTTTTTTTGGCTCAGTTTTGGCTTTTTACCTGAGATTCTTTAGGATTTCTTGGAAATGATGTAAAAATGGCTGTCATTCATTCTTGTATAACAACAGCAACACAATTTTTTTCAGTAGCTGTTTATTAAACTGAATTAAAAGTTTTATAGTATCTTAGTGCTTGACTTGTTTTGTGCAGGTCTTTGCAGACTGCGATAAGCACAGTTGATTAGTTCTCATTCAAACAAAACCCTTTTCCTGTGTGCTTTGAGGATTTGAGGCTTGGCTTTGCTTGCACTCAGGTTTATTCGGAATACGCTTTTGGAAACACCTCTGGATATTGGATGTAGTGTTTCATTAGTGGGTCAAAGACTGAAAAGATAGCTAAACATGAGGGTTTTTTTTCTTGAATCTTGATCTTTTGATTTTCATTAGCAGGTAAATGTCTGTAAAGCAGTTTCTAAAACGATTACCAATCAATCAAATCAAATAAACTTTATTTATAAAAAGCATGTCTCGTACTTTGCATAATTTGAGGTGATTTGCATTTAAAAGCAGAAAACAACACATAAAACATACACAATAAAAACTAGGGCTATAACAAGTAACAGGTCCTTGGATACTTGGATGCTCCTGAAAATTTTAATATGAATGAGCATGAACCAGCTGATTCTGTCGCAGAAAAAACTACTGTTTTCATACAGGCTCTCCAATAAATAATTCTTATAACGTAAAATGTTTAAGAATTTTGAGGATAGAAAACTGTGAAGAACATTTTTAGGTTTTGTAGTTAAATGATAAAAAAACAACAATGATTTTTTTATGCTTTTTATGTTGTTTATATTACTGCTGAACTTAAGAAGGTTGACAAAAAAAAAGAACTTGTTTAAAATGACAAACACCATTTCTTTCTGTTGAAATATTTGGGTTTTTATCAGTTTTATTAATTCTGATCTCCTTTTGCATGGAATGTATGGAAATTCTGATGATGTCAAAACACTCAAAAGTTAAAGTTAAAGTCCCGTTAGTTGTCATGTACATAGGTGAGTGAAAGTTGCTCTTTGCATTTGACCCATTTCCTGGGGGAGTGGTGAGCTGCAGACCCAGGTGCGCTCAAGAACCTTCTGGTGGTTTAACCCCCCCAAAACAACCCCTTAATAATGAATATCAAGTAGGGAGGCACTGGGTCCCATTTTTAAAGTCTTATGACTCGGCCTGGATCTGAACTAACAACCTTCGAGTCTCAGGGTGGACACTCAACCACAGGGCCACTGAGCTGCAGGCACTCACTTTCCTAGAATCTAATGCAATGATTTTGAAGAGGTCAGGACATCCATCCATTCAATTTCTTTACTCGTTATATCCCTTTCAAGGTCACAGAGTTGCGGAGCCGTCCCGGCCACTGTTGGTCAGGTCGCCCGTCTCAGGTCACAATTACTCACACATGCACACCACCACGTCAGGTCATCTATTTGGCTGAAGTAGTTGTATTTAAATTATTAAACAGAAGCATGGCTCACAGCAAAAGCATTTGTGTAATTACCATGATTGATATTAAAATACTCACTAAAATATCAAATATCACTAATATTGCTTCAAATATTTATAATGAATAATAATACATAAATAAATGTGGTATTTCGTTAGATTTGATCATAATGAGGCAAAATTATCCCTTTATTGTTCTAAGAACAAAATGCAAAATATCGTAATCAAACAATTCTGATATTCATACAGCTTTACGAGCACGTCTGATATGACCTCTGAAGACGTTCAGGTGACACCATGTGGCGTCAACTTTAACATCCTGTAGCTGTTTCAAGTTAAAAGCATTCCCCGCCGTGACGTAGTGAAAATCAGTTCGGCCTAAAAACGACTGTGTGAGACAGGAAGAGCTCCGGGGAATAAAGGGCAGCTCAGCTTGCGCTGCCCTCTGTGCTCCATCAACAGGAGTGCTAAAATTCGAAATGGCAAAATTGATGTTTTGATCCCCTCATGAGTGTTGCTCATCCCTCTTGAGCCAAGTGAGCTGTCACTTTGATGACCACACTGTAAGGATGGAGACGTTTGCAGGATGAAGAGTGCAAGGATGAGTAATCTTTTTATTTATAGAAGATTCCGTCAGGCCCTTTTTATTCCTAATCTGCATATGAATTGGTTCAATTGGCAGATTTGATGTAATGTCTAGAGCATTAACTGTGGAGTTAAACTTTTCTTTACTGGAAAATCCAATAATCTTCTTTAAGTAAAGCACAACATTTTCCTTGAGTTTGATGTCAGTTCTGAGAAAGGTAAGAAATGTATTATTAACAAAGGTTATGTTTACGCTCTATGGTGAGTATTCTTGCGTTATCATTTATGACTGGATGATCTGACAGAAGAAGTGCTGAAGGACAAGAATAGCTGTGACATCACAGGAGGGATGTGAGCAGAGGGAGACGGAACGCCAAAGATGAAAACGAGGGGAAAGGAATGCTAAAGCGTGCCACAGTGAGGAGATAATTTAGGCGAAGATGCAAAGGTGATGTGAGGTGGCATATTGAACTGAAAAAAGGGATCCGCACCATCAGTGGAAGAAGCTACAAGTGATGAAACTGACAAAACTTGGGTGAAATTTCTGCAAACTGAAAATTCCTGCTGAGTTTTAATGAATGCACATCTACAAACTTTAAACAAAAAATGAAAAAAAAAATGCAACTTCTTTGACTACCTGCCTGCAAGAGTCTGTTCAAAGAAGGTTTTCAGAGTCTTATTTTTATTATTTACTTTTTATTGTAACACAGTTATATGCAAGCAAATAGAATGATTTCTTGCATCTGAAAATTTTCTCTCCTATTAAACATACAAACCACGCTGTACTCCATGTGTACACACGTTGCTGTAAACATGGAAGATATCCATCCATTTTAAAAAACCATTAATTATTCTTGGTAACTTGGGGTTGGTGGAGCCTATCCCAGTGACTGTTTGGTGTATACCCCGTACAACAATTAGTTGCTAATAGGTTGCTAGAAGTTAGAAGCTGGGAAAAGTATCTGGAATCTTTATTTCCCTCTAATCTTTATAATCCATTTTTCATTTAGTTCTCCATACCTTTGTTTGGTGCAGTGTGATTCACGTGTTGTTCCTCTTTCCTACTCCTCGGGAGAGAGATTTCAAATTCCAGTTGGCTCTTCTGTGCTCCTGTTCTTGGTGGTGGACCTCGCCTCGGGCTCGTCTAACACCCCCAGCTGTAGTTGTAGAGTTAGATAAGCTAACTCTTCTTTGACAGTTCTGGTACATCACCTGTCCATCCGTGGAGAGGACTCCTCCTA
>NC_050523.1:17796610-17810538 GCF_002922805.2 Oryzias melastigma | reverse complement strand
ACTTTAGCTTAATCTGTTTAATTTAGTTTAACAACCAGCTATTGTCAATATTTTACAACTGACTTTTTGTTTTGTATAATTACTGGTATGAAGCCAGATGAGACAACTGTATTGCAATATTGGGCTATATAAATAACATTGAATTGAATTGAATTACCCTGTAGATAGTTTGACAGGCCACATAGAGACATACAACCACAACCTAACAATCACCCCTTAGGGACAATTTAGACTATCCATCCACCCTTTCATCCATCCATCCTCCAAACCAACTTAAAACCTTTCAGGATCATGGGTTGCTGGAGCCTATCCTGGCTACTCTTGGGTAGAAGCCGGGTACTCCCTGGGCAGGTTGCCAGTCTGTCACAGGGCCACACAATCACACATTCAGATGATGAGAAAATTAAGATTTAATTGGATCTTTGAATATTTCTTTATTAAAATCAATGTGAAGCAGGAGCAGATACAAAAAAAAGTGTTTTGAAAAGTTTGTAGCTGTGATGAAGGTCCTGCAGTCGACGAGCTACAAGCTCTCTGCTCCACTCCATTCTGATCCATCCACTTGTAGACAACTTGATTCATTAATATCTTTGATTTTCACATCTGAGCTGGTGTCTGGCTCAACACTGTACAACTTGATATCGCCATTTTTTGTTGAACCGGAATATTAGGTTGGGGCTGTAAGCTAGTGGGAGAGTGTGCAAATAGATAAATGCCAGAAAAACGGGTAGGCTCATTCCAAATAAGAGAGGAATTTCTAATGCGCTACTGCCGCTCTGTAAAGACTATGTCCTATAAAACAACACCATTTTTTTAGGCTAAAAACAACATAATCATAATTAAAAAGCTACTGGGAACCCTTGAGAAATACATCAAAGGTTGATCGGAGTGGGACTTTAGTGATGGGTGTCTGTAGATTTTATTGTGGTCATGCAATTAGGAGAGAGAAGGGTGATAACATACCAGCCTCTTTAACCTATAAGGAAGTGCTTATGCAGTCTGTGCCTGGCAAAAGCACTTGGCGCACGGCCACATTGATTGCTTTAAAAAAGCTGCACGGTCAGGGTTTGTGGTATATTTATGTTGAGAGTCTGTCATTCTGTGCTGTCTCCATCTCCTAAAATATGCATTTGGAGGAAGGGGGGTAAAAAAGGGCACACTGTAATGTATCAAATAAAATTGGCAGATTAAAAAAAAAAAAAAGTCAATGAGTTTGGGTAACTGAGCAAAAGGAGAGGAAACGGAACACTGGTTGTGCACGAAGGCCAAATGTAGAACAGCAATATTTAGTCTTTAGTATGCTGAACGCATCAACAATCACTCATCACCATCCAACTGCTCTGACTCTTTTCCTTTTCCTCCGTGAGTCTTTGATGCCAGCTGAACTGCAGAGCTGGATGGGACATACGGAGGGGGATGGGGGGACTCACAGTGCAGATGCTAAATGTGACGTCGGTCTGATTTTCTGTGTACCAAATGTTTCACAAGTTTCACCCGGTGGGGCATTGGGAGGAGACTGCTCGCAATTTCTTGCAAAACAAGAAATGCTGCAGTGCTTAGATGAGGGCTGACATGGTGTCTCATCAGACAAAAGCTTTCAGGTGCTCTGAGTAATTTAGGCTTTTAGCCTTCGGCGTGTTAAAAGCAAAGAGACGGATGCAGAGGAGATCCAAACAGGAATTAGAGTTTACAGCTTTTCTGTGAACTTCACTCTCAAAAAAGGTTTCAGTTCAGTTACAGTCTTTGTGTTTGTGCAGTCATGCTGGACTGAGGATTCTGACAGATGCATGCCACAGTGTTTCTCTCTAATCGTGTCGACTCTGCACTGAGCAGTCCCTAATTAGCACTCAGAGGTCCTTGATGTCCCCTGAGTTTCCCCAGAATTATCTAGAACTGAAGCAGCTCCTCCAGCTCTTTTCCCTGATGGGGCAAATATTTGATTAAACGAATTTGTTAATCCGTAAATGCGAAAATTGAAGCAGTTTTCATACATTTGCATATTGATCTCTACTCAGCAAGAGTGCGGTACAAATAGCTTAAAGTAATGCTGCCACATTGACATGGGAACAGATGAGCACACAATCACAAATTCTGCTTGTGAATACCTATTTTACAGGAAGATTCAATATTTTGTAGAATATATGAATTTAGAAAAAAAACTGTTTTTAGAGTTAAATCACTACATGTGCTTGGTGCTGTCAAACAATGGACCATTTAAGCTAGGGGTATCATCTCATCCATCCATCCATTTCTAAACCCGTTTTGTCCCTTTCTGAGTCACACTGCTTCAGGAGTCTAACCCGGCCACTACTGGGCAAATGTAGAAGTCTACAAAGCAAAATCAAAGTCAGTCAGGCAGAAGTCAATCACAGGCATAGGATCATCCAAGAAGAGACTGGGGTGGTCAGGGTCCATGCGTGGGTCAGGGCAGGCAGTAGGTTATCAGAGATAGAGCAGGGTCAGGTACACAGAAGATCAGGTTCAGATATAAATGCCCAGTAATGGGAGGCTGGCACAAAAAACAGGCTTCACACCGAGTGAGGGTTATTACTGTGTTTAAGTGTCCTTTGGGTGATTGGCAAATGAGACCCAGCTGAGCGGCATCCAGGAACTGTGCATTGGGGTTGCTGGGAGATGTAGTGCAGTTAGTACTCTAGAGATGACAGAGGGGGAGACAGAGCACTAACTTCTGACAAATTTTATGTCACAGCTACAATTTTTTTAAACAGCATGTTTTTGTCTTCTTCTGGTTAACAATGATTTGAATCAAGAAATACTCAGCAATGCAGTTTTAAGTTCTTATGTCCTCAAACATCAGAAAAATGCAACTTACAAATCTCAAAAGAACAGTCCCCTCAACAGACTCACACAGGTTCCTAGGATCCACCATCTCACTGGACCTTAAGTGGACCTACCACAGTGACTCACTTCTGAAGAAGGGCCAGCAGAGGTTATATCTCCTACAACAATGTAGGAAGTTCAACATGCCTCAGGAGCTGCTGGCCATTGTCTACGCTGCAATAATCCAGTCCGTCCTGATCACATCCATCACGGTCTGGTTCGGATCTGCAACAAGACACAACAAGGACAGACTGCAGATAATCATCAGTTCTGCTGAGAAGATTACTGGTTCCAACCTTCCCTCCATTCAGGACCTTTACCGGTCCAGGGTCGGGAAGTGACTGGTAATATCGTAATAGACCCCTCACATCCTGGACACAATCTTTTCAGTCTCTTTCCCCATAGGGCGGCGTTTCAGAACTATGTGCCCCAAAACTACTCGCCACAGTCAGCTTCTTTCCATGAGCCATTACTCTGAAGAACTCTTGACCAGACATAGTATGGAACATCAAACACGAAAACTGGGACATTGGCATTATCTTTTTCTTATTTTTTTTTATTTTACTTTACTTTTTTACACCTGTTCACACCTTACCTTGTTTGCATGAGAGCATGAGACACCAAAGCTGTAGTCCTTGTACATGCACTGTACTTGGCCTATAAAGCTGATTCTGAACTAGCAAATTTAAACATTAAATAATACAGGAGCAATAACAAAGAAGGACAAAGCAGAACAGATGACCGGACAACCAGACACTTTATAGACTGAGGGCAATTAATTGAAATGAAGACATCTGTGATGATCATGATGAACCTGGAACTGGTGTGACTGGCAAAGGGACACTCAAACATGACCAAAGACAATTCAAAAACCAACCAGCCTTTGTGCCATGTCCACATTAATGTGAACTATAGAACAGGATGACAAAGATCTAAAGGGCAGAAACCTTGATGGGAGAGAAGGTGTAAATAATTCTGTAGAAGGGACGTGGATCTGGCACAAGTGTGGCTATGAACAGAATTAGAAAACAACAGAGTATTATGAGTTAAGTAGATGCTATTAAGCTAGTTAGAAATGTGGAACAGGTGGTGATGCTCAGTCCTTTGACAATCGAGGATAATCGTGGTGGTTCCAGTGGGTGGAAGAAGCAAACAACAGAAAACACAACAAATTGAAGCACAGAAGGAGAGAGGAGATAAAGGTCATTGGACTGTAACATTTGACAAACCCAAACAAGCTCTTTCTTAGAGTAACATTTTGTTAATTTACTGAAAATTACATGAAATTATGTGGTCTTTGTCCTAGTAAGAAATTTGTTGTAGTGGAAGAACTTATTTTTTTTAAATAAAGTTTGCCTCAAACAGGTCTAAATATAGAGTTGCATAACAATTACATTAAAGTTTTATTATGAAGGAAGGTTCATTTTTGATCTAGTTATGAGATTGAAATACATGACATTGAATGTCAATGTTTTTTTGCATCTTTAGAAAGAAAAATGCCACTTTGATAAATAAAACTGTTAAAAATTAATGTTGAAAAAAATCCAACTGATCATTTTATTTTAATTCAAGCGCAAATCAAAGCATTTCAGTTAATAATTAAAAAAAATGTAATTGATTTCTAGAACAAATTCATATAAATTAAATTAAAAATTAAAAATGGACAATTCATACATTTTACAAAACCAATCAACATTTTATGATAGATTTAGATGGTTCACAGGTCAGAAAGGAATAAACTCTTGCAGAAACTGAAAAAAACAATAATATTAATTATTAATATTATTAACAGTAATGATAAAAAGATTTAATTGTGGGTCTGAAATACCTCTGTCTTCCATGTCCAATCCTGTTCCCATTCCCATCCACCACATGCAAACGGTAAACTGTTAACACAATGTCACCATTAGCCGCTCATTCTGATAAGCACTGGCTTGTTGACATTTATGCTAATCAAGCATCACATTTTATCGCCAAACCTCTGAGGTTGTCAGTATGTGAATAATCTCACTTCCCCATCAGCAGTTAAAACCAACTTGGGTGATCAGCGTCTCCTTGATCAACCTTTCGTACCCACCAGGTTCTGAAGAAGGGAATAATTTTAAATGTACTGGATAACTGAAAACGGTCATTAAAAAAAGTTTTCAAAACTACCAGAAAAGCTGTTAAAAGTATAGTGACAACAGTTGAGGTAAATGACTGACAGCTAAGAGAAGAAAACGTCCACCTGAATGACTAATGTTAATTGGTAAATTGTCAACTGCAGTTAGAAAGCAGATCAGCTCCACTAAAGCGGTGGACACATCTGCATTTAGTACTTCTTGTGCTTTCCAAATAGCTTTAACTTGATCTCTGTTGCTACTAACACATCAGGCATGTGACCCGCGTTCAAGAACATGCTATATACAGGTTCTGGAACATTCATCATGTTCACACTGGACAAGCAGGGAAGGGCTTGGTTTGAAATGTCGAAGCAGTGCAAATCTTGCGAATCCTGCTCCAGGCTTTTTCTTTTGCAGCTCTATTCCAATATATGAAGGACTTGGTGTTATACAATTCTTGCTGGGCACAAACTGTAATTATTATTTTTTTCCTCCATGATCAATTTTCAAACAGTTAGCATTTTCGTGAATTGAAAGGGACGCCATGCATACTTCGGTATCAAATCCAAGTTCCTGATTGGTAAAGTTTGACCTGGTTTAACTTTTGCACAAATAGTCAAAAACGGTCATAGCAACTTGTGTAGCTAAGCTACGCAATAACTCAAAAGTTGTGAACACAGAAGCCCAAAAGGCGAGTTTACATAGACTTTTCATTGGATGTACCCACCTGAACGCATGTTGCCGAGGCCGGTGTGAAAGTAGCTTGTGAGTTTACTAGCGGTAAAGGTAGTACGCTGATTAAGATAACTTAAAAAACAGAAGGTCATCAGTAAGATACACAGGGAGCAGGTGGGACACATGACATATATTGGAAATTATATATTTTCAGCCTTGACAAAGCAGCAATATTTTTTGAGAGGACAAACTTTTACCCAAGTATTTGCATTATTCTCTTATGTAGGTGTGTATTTCTTTTTTTGATTTTCAATGAAATCCTATATTTTTCTTAAGTAAAAGTTCCCTCTCTCAAATCTTTTTTCTCATCTTTGCTTCTCTTTCTACTTTATTTCTTGCGAGTGAGAAGGGCAAGTGGTTTGATAGTCATCTGGTTTATGATGTAATCTTCAGTGGTACACAAACTGCTGTCTGTACCCAGCCCAAAATATGAGCTCAGAAATAAATAAAATTAATAAACTGATTGCTGAGGATATGAGTGAACAATCTACAGTAAGCAGAGTTTTCCAGAATGATCACTGAGGCTGTCGGTGGAGCTAATCAGTGCGAGAGCAGACAAGATTATATCTACTCTTTGCCTGACAGCTATAGTTATAGTCCCTTTGAAAAGAACACCACTGCACTGATCACAGCTCGACTAAATCCCTAGGTTGAAGCTCCTTTATCTTACTGTCTTTTCTGTGTACTTTTGAACGTGTATGTGAGCGCGCATGTTGGGTAAAGAGACAAAGTAACAACTCAATACAGTGTTTCCTCGATTATTGCGGGAGGTGCATTCTAAAAATCAAGCCTTTCAAGGCTGTAAAACCCCTCACTAGACACTTGTTCACTTTTCTCAGACATACATTAACCTTTGTTACACATTTCTCTAGTGTATAAACTCCCAAAGTTCAAATCTTTGTAGAAAAAGAGTGAAGTGGCTTCTATAAAATGAAAACGATCTGATAGTCGATTGTACAAATCCAGTCCTCGATAGTCGGTGTCATACTTGTTTTCCAACCAAGTTGCCATTGAAGCTCCTTATTGGCTAAGCACTCCTGATCCAGGTAATCGGCAGCAGATAAAGCAGGGTTTCTGGAAAACAAGCAAGAGGCTGGCCCTCGAGGCCTGGACATTGCTACTCTAAAGCCAATCAGGATGCAGAACACAATGTGCCTTGAAATGTGTCTCGATGAAAATAAGAAAAATATTAGGGCCAGGAGGGCCGAGCAGGCTGCCTCCCCATTAACGCCTGACTGCCAGCTCGCCTCTTGGGGGCGGGTATAGCGAGCGCGATTGCTCCAGCTCCATGGGCCCTGTGACAGACTGTCTAGGGTTTACACTTCTTCCCCCCAACAGTAGCAGGGACGGGCTTCGGAAACCCCGGAGGGGTTCAAGAGGAGAACTATCTGATCAATCCAAAGTATTGGATGTGTATTCTACCTGCTGATCAAAACACTGAAAATGTCACACGCCGAAAGTTGAGTCCTTGACTGGTTGACGACCCGCAGTGACCTCACCGGAGTACAAATATTTGAACTCTGGCCCCGTCGCTCAAATCACGTTCACTCAGATCCTGTACACTATGTGTACTTTACTACGTGTTAAAGACTATAAAGTTCAATGAGACAATTGTTTTGTGATATTGAGCTATTTAAACACAACTGAATTGAATCAAATGTTGTCTTTCCTCTGTGTTGAACAATGTCATTAATGTTCATAAAACTGCTTACCCTGAGCTGGATTATTATATTCCACGAGTAAAAGTCTTGACAGGAAGAAAATATATAATGCTGCAGAAAGACATTGCTAGAAACCTGCAGATCAGAGATGCGAAGACACTTGAAGATGAAAAGCATCACTGAAAAAAAATAGAACTTGAGGATAAAGGTAGCTGAAGCCTCATGCCTGACGCTGTGTACAGTACAGATCAATGACAGACCTGAATCAATGGCTGACCTTAACACCTGAACAAGATCTGAAATATAATCAGGAGGGCAAGGGGGGAGAACTGAAAGAGTTTAGCTAATGGACTGTGAAGCAGTTTAGTAATAGCTTTGCTGCCTCTCACATACCTACAAACACACACCCAAACACACACAGGTTTAAATCTTGAGTCCTCCACACTTTGAGTTAGTATTAGAAACAAACTGTTTTCTTCTGTCTTGGTTGTTGTACAGAACTGATTAAGATCCCATCTCACTTCAGCGAGTTTCCCATCAAGCTTTCCATTGGCTTGAAAGAGACTCTGCAGGATTTAACTAGTAGAACAAGTCCAGCTCGGATTGGTTCTATTGGCCTGAGGAAAGTCTGCGGATGAGGGCAAAGGGTTATAGCTATCATCAATGTCACAATCAAGGTTGGGAGAAAAGACGCAATAGATGTTTACACACATAGGCTCTCAGAGTCGGGGAAAATGGTAAATGGAAAAAATAATATACTTACATAGCGCTTTACTACCTGCCTCGAAGGCCCAAAGCGCACCCATTCACACACTGATGGTGGTTCTGCTGCTGAACACTAACGCCAACCTTCCACCAGAGGCAAATCAGTGGCAAATCAGCAAATCAGTTCAGTGTCTTTCACAGGGACACTTCGGCACATGGGCGGGAAAGGCAGGAATTGAATCAGGAGTCGACCGCCCTACCACTGCACCACGACCGCCCCAGAGGAGCTGAAGAACGTTATGCCTCTGATCAGAAGGTTGAAGGTTTAATTCTGGCTCTGCCCATGTGACTAGGTGTCCTTGGACAAGATACTGAACCCCACATTGCTCCTGGTGGTTACAGGTGCCAGTGTTTGGAAGCAGAGCCGAGCATGGGTGAACAAGGCTGAAACGTATCCACTTGTCCACTGTGAACACCATGGAGTATGCTCGCAAACGTGCATCACATGCCTGGTGAGAAAGCAACTTGATAGAAGCAGTATATTGAAAAACTGAAAAACAGGTGCTGCTGATCAACCTATCAGACTTTATCCACACCATCAATTTGTTAATTTGCCATCAATTGCTTTATCAATAGGCTTAAATTGCAAAATAAAAAAAAATAATCTAACTTTACTGATCAAAATAGTCCACCATTTGTTCTTTTAGCTTAATTCCAGTTGTGTTTTGAGTTTATTGCCATTTTATATTATCTCGATAAAGTGGAAGACAGGTTTGTTAGAAATTGTGTATATACCTGTAATTTTCAATGTTTTGGTACAAGATGAGACTGTGGAGGTGCGACAGGTGAGTTGTGTTCCTGATAGGCGTTATTCTGTAAATAATGGAAGAAGATGAAGACCTTAAACTGTTAGTATTCTTCAGCTACTAAGTTTTATCCAGACAGAAATCCTCTGTCTTGATTTTCTACAGGAATTTAGCTTTTTTCATTTAATTTTCACATTCTCTTTTTGAATTTCCTACACTCCTTAACAATTTACTCTCTTCATCCTAGAAGTACTTTGTCTTTTATCTCCTTTAGGACAAGTGTGAGCCTGGCTTTGCTATTGGGAAAGAAAGCTCACTGTCCAGGTGGGACTGATGTTCTTCACACAGAAGCAGATGTAATCAATCACACACTCAGTAATAGCTCACAGATTTTTTGGTCACAGGTTGCTTTTGAAAAGTGGATTTGGAGGTTGAGGTGAGGACTACCAAGTTATGATTTGATTTTCCCCAAAAGACAAAAGGGGAGATGTGGGTGTGTGAGCTGTTGAAAACGCTGTTAATGGTACGGTTGTTTTTATCTTAGCAACAGTGGGAAAGATGACGGCACATCCATTGTCAATGTCCAAAACTGTACTACACACATGATAGCCAAATTATAGAAACAGATCAAATATTTTCAAATTTAACTTGTTATTTTTTTCTCTTGCTGTTCCCATTGAATCCGGGCTCCGGTGGTTTTGTCAGACGCTGTACTGGACCCGGACTGAATCTTGGGACATGGCCGGTACCCTATCCTGGGACCCTAACCCTAGCCAGGCCAGGTCCAGTACTGGTACTGATCCAAGTTTAGTACCAATCCGCATCCAGTACTGATCCACAATTGGTACCGATCAGCATCAGATACCATATTGATTCGGCCAACATCCCAGTACCAGTTTGCGGCCCGAAGGTTAGGGAGTCTTGATGCACATCAAAAAAAAAAAATAAAAAAAAAAACAACTCCCAATAAGTCAATTTTTGATGCGCCTTAACCATTTGTCAACATGTGACGACTTGGGAATGAGAATGTGTTATTTTGTTTTATATCATAACCAACCCTAATGGAGAACAAGATTGTTAGAAATCAAGAAGTCTTATTGACACAAAGTATGGACATAATTCTAGTAATGGCTAAAATGCTTTGCCAATATAGTTCTGCTGTGACTATAAAGCCCTGATGACCATGAATACATGGTCACATTTAAACAAGTCAACCAATTTGTGATGACTTCTGAATTCGTTTGCCTGTCAGAACCATAAAACTGTTTCCAATGCTGTTTGAAAACAATACTTGGTGCTTGCCAGTAGAGGAGGAATTTCCTGGTGTCCCTGGTGTTGTTCGGAGTTCTGCTTGCCTCCAGAGAGATGAATGGCCTTGGGAGCACGAACAGCTAAAACAAACTCCTGATGCCAGCCATTTACCCAGAAAACAACAAATAAATCATTCTGAGTTAGAAACTACTTTGTTAGACTGAACCATTAGCAAGCTTTGAAACCCACACTGGATTCACCTGTTGATCAATCTAATTGTATTGAACCCAGATGCAGAATTTTTTTTTTTTTTTTGGTGTGTGTCTAAAATCTAAACAAATATAACGCAATGTGAGTGAGACAAGTAATTTAGTGGATTTCAGATTTGGAAATTTTGTTTTCAACAAGCACGCCCCCACCAGCTACCATGTATGCGTAAAGTGTTGGAAAATGATGGTAAGAAAACACAAAAAAGAAACATGAATACAAGCAACGGCTCTCATGTCTGAGTTCTATTGTTTTCAGACTTATTAATTTTCACAATTGCATTGGACTATTCTGAATTAAAAATCCCTAAAATAAACCATTCTTGAAATATATCATGAATTGTATGGTGAATGTGGATATTAATAGGGTTGTCATCTCAGAGACGGATTGTGACACCTTATGTGCAAGGTGTATAGGGGATATAATGCACATAAAATCAAAAATTCCAGTCGAATTTAGAAATTGGAAAACTGTGTCTCTGGGTATTTCCGAATGTGGCCCAAAAGACGAGTGTGCTGTCTGTAACTCTGCTAAAAGTCGACAGCTGGGTTTTTTTCAATCACGCTATTGCAGTCCAGCCAACAACCAGCTCTCTACTTCAGTTAGCCGTCTTTTTCGCTCTGCCCCTTCTGTTTTTCCTTTCCATCCCATAAGCCGTTCCTCCTCTTGTGGCCTAATTTTCTTCCTTTTCCATAAATGTTCCCCTTTCTTTTGTGTTTCTTTCCTTTCCTCCCCTTTGATACTCTGTGAAAAGAATGTGTAAACGTGGCAATGTGAGGGTGTTAAACAGGGAAGGGAGAGATGTGTTTCTTGTTTTCCTTTCACAGATGTTAAATTTCACAATGAAAAGGCCTCTAAAGGGACATTCGGATGCCTAAACACAGCAAAAGCTCGGCAAAGGGCCACCAGGAACACTGCTTTCATTATTAACAAGCTATATAAAGTTGGAAGAAAAACCTGATTGAATCAGATTTTGAAGTAATTTTCCAACGGTTTAATGGACCATAATTTTTACAGTGAAGGTTGCAGCCAGGATTTGAACCAGCGTCTTCTCACTATGCAATTATAAAGTAATGTTTTTTCCTTATAATAGTGAGAAAAATGACATGTAAAGTTAGGATTTTACAGCTTCAAAAACAACTTTTTTGTAAGTGGAACATAAACCTTGAAATTATGCAGTTTAAGGTTGATGAAAACAGCATAGAGCTGCATGAAAGAAGAAATTAAAAGAAAAATTAAAACATTCATTTTGCTCTTTAGATTATTTGGTCATACTAATGTAGAAAGCTAAATGATCTTAATATACAACCAGCATTCATTTCTTTATCAACCCATCCTTCTTCAGAGTTTTCTGTCTCTGCAAACCCCCGTGCTGCATGCTGTTTTGTGATGCTGCTGTCTGTCATCTGCTTTGGGGGTCCCACAGCCAGAGTCATTAGGACTCTTTCTTCAGCTTGACAGCATCCCATACTTCCAATCATTACCACCACTGGGTTTGGGAGTTGCTGTCCCACCAGAGACCTTACAGCAGCAGCTTTAAACAGTCGTATTAATAATGGAGGTGGGAAATAAAAAGATCCACTCAGACTCGGTCTCCAGCCCCCTTCAGTAAAGATCTCCTGGATGTAGGAGTTGAAGACCGTTCTGAGCCAGATGTCTTCAACAGACTTAGAATTCAATAGAGGGAAAAACTAAACATTGTCAAACATACTTTTCCTATTTTTAAATATGTATTTTTTCATAACTTCCTTTACCACCATTTTGACTTTTTCCCCTTTTAAAAACAAGACAAAAATCCTCACTGGCTTCAGTGTATGTCTTTTTCTTAGTTATTACATTCCTTACTTTATATGCTGAGTTATTCATTAGCTTTGACAAATATGTATGTAAAAGTCCGAGACTGTAACATGAGTTAGTGTCTGTGTGGGACCACATGTGGAAAAAAAAAAGTGTCTGAATGAGATGCTACGAGGACCGAGAAATATTTATGATTACAGAAAATATTTTTGCACGTTTGAAACGAACTTTAACATTTGTAAATCTTCACAAGGAAAGAAATTGTATTATAAAAACCACACAATCATGTCTGTGGAATGTTTTTTAAAACGGTCATACATTTTTCCATGCCATGTGATGGGATCTACAATAAAGACAGGTCCCTCTTTATGCTATTTTCATATTCTGAAATGTATTTTGTTTGAACACAAGACAGAGATGAACTCTATTGGTGAATAAAGTCAATACTTTTATTTTAAACACCTCACTAAAGTTAAAGCAATCTGCACAAGCATAATGAGATGCACATAGGGAAATGGAACCACATAAACTGGGCATTTTAGGGTAAAGGTTAATAATAGGATAAGTGTTTCAAATACTTTTATTCTTCTCCTTTCTGCTGTCATGTGCTGAATGGCAAAGCTTTCGGTTTTGTAACTTTTTTAAAAAGTTGCAGAAAACAAGCAGAAACACATTAGGTATTAAGTTAAATAAAGTGTTTTGAAGCTATTTTGACTTAACTCACATGTTTCAGGGATTATGGTTAGGGTTAAGGTAAGAGTTTGGTCTAACTTTTTCACATCATTATCCTCTGGAAAGTATTTGTTCTCAGTCTGGTTGTTTTGTTGTCTTAGTGCAAACTTTCACAGACCGGCTGAGACTCGAGTGGTCTATGGAAATACATCTGCTGACGTAGAGGGCCGTAACAGATGGCTAGCTAACAGTCATTACTCTCTGCAGAGCTTTTCTGTTTTCAGCAGAGCAGTTTTCACTCAACACGGTGATGCATGATGCAGAGATGTTCTCCAGAACACAGTGAAAAGATGCTGGATGTTATACGGAACATCTGATGACGCATGACTCTTAATCCGACTTATTCCACCAGATTGACATTAGAGTCAGATCAAACAGAAAAAAATCAAGAATTAAAAATGTAGTATTTCACACATTTTGTTTGTTTTGTCATGTAAATTGAAAATACACTATCATTGTATTCTAACAGAAAATGATCATTAAAAATTGAGATTTTTGCATTTTGTTGTCACAATGAGGACATACAATGGTTTTAAACTGATGTTTTTTTTTGTGCTGAGGCAGACGGCTAACAGGCATTAATTGTGTGATTGCACTTCTTGATATTGATTGATCTAATCAAAATGATTAACTAAGAGTGAGTGATGCGGGAGGAAGGGGTGTGGGTTGAGAAGGAATGCACATGAAAGCATCTTATGGAGAGACATGGACTGATTAATACAATCAGAAAGGGAAAAGCTATGAGAAAAAAGAAGAAGGTGGAACACCACAAACATCACAGTTTGACAAAAAATGAGGAACAGATTACAATGTTTTTCTGTACAACTTTTCCCAACTTTAACCTGTTATCGGGTGTCAATTTTTGTCATAAATTTGGTTGGGATTCACATATTTTTATCCTAAAAAATCTAAAGAACAGTGTTGGGACTAACGCCGTTTAAGTGTAACAGCGTTACTAACGGCGTTATAAATCAAGTAATTTAGTAATCTAACTAATTACTTTCATCCTCGCTGTAACGCCGTTATAGTTA
>NC_050523.1:17773523-17796603 GCF_002922805.2 Oryzias melastigma | reverse complement strand
AACATTGTATTAGTTAACAAAAGTTCTGTCATTTGCTACATTTAAAATTAATAGTTTGTATCTAATTGTATTAACACTTTGATGTAAATATAACAGCAATCACAATAGAAATGTGACACTTAATGTCTTAATGCAAGAATAGAGACAGATCCTGTAGCTGGGAAAGAAAAATGGCATATTCATAATTAAAAGACCAGTAATTATGTTTTAAAAAGAGATCAAACGATGATCAAAGTAGGTCTGTAACACTCTAAGAATGGAAACTTATTGCCTGCTGTTATTGGATTTTTGCACTAATACAATTCTCATCCACACACTTTTTGGGGCAAAAAATTCAAGATAATAAATGGAAGTTATTATCTTTCAGTCTTCAGTTTGTCAGTGTTGTGCTGTATTATCATATTCAGTCAGTCTTTAAAACCAAAAACTATGATTAAACATCATAAAGTAAAATTAATTGTTGGACAAGTTTAACATTAGGGTGTAAAATGTGATTAACTTAAAGCCCAGTGTAAGTGCTACTGTTGCTGAAGTAGCAGAAAAGAGATTAAGAGTAGAAATGCTCAGTCACTCTTTTGGCTTTTTTTTGTAGAGCATTAGCTGGGAAGCCAATGTGCTATATAAATACAGCTGACTTATAATTTTGGACTAGATAACTCATTAACCTTTAAAGAAAGACATCCAGAAATGTGTACAAAAATAGGATTTGTGGAGGTTGCATGATTCATGACTGAGTGTCACATTGAATGAAGATGTGGGATGATCATCGACACAGACTCCTACAAAGAATTAGGCTCAGCCGTCGTTCTAACGTTGCTCCTCTTTGCTTTTGCTCATAACCGTGTCTTATCTGAGGGAAAATAATGGTAAAAAGAAAGGATCAAATTAATTGGAAACTTCTGCCAAAAATATGAAACTGACAATTTACACTTGTTTTTTTAAATATGTACAGCCAGTGCTGAACTTTTTATTTGGTCGCTCTTATTTTGAAAACTGAACATATGTGGCTTATGTGGCTCACCCAAAATAATAACCGAAAGAATATTATCTGCTTAAATGAAAAGATGATATTTTCAATAGAAACTCCAATATTAGAGGATATCTTATATTTTTATTTTGATATGTGAGCAACGTAGAGAAAAACAAATAGAGTTATGTAGGGCATTTATAAAATAAATGTACACATTTTCCATTATAATTGGTAAGGTAACTTACCAATTACTCATAGAAATACGATTTGTGTTTGTTTACGACTGTTTGTGTGAAAATTAGCTTCGCTAATATCCCTTCAAGCCTTTGTTTGCACCCTCTCATGCTAGCTTACAGCTTCCCAGAACCTTAAGCTAACATTAGCGTAGCAAGGCTACGGCACACAATACTAGAGCTCTCCAGCTGTACAGTTTTGAGGAAGAAACCAGCCCAGACAAGGAAAATAAAGATGGTAATAGATCTATTTCTGCTAGAGCAGAAGTTTGAGCGAAAAAGGTAGACCTTTCAGAAGCTGCGTCATTAGTCTGAGCTTTTTCAAGCATCCGCTTTTCATCTGCTACTGATTTGAATTAAGAAAGACTCAGAAATGGAGTTTTAGTCATGAATTTTTTATATATAGGTTCTCTACTAAGAGAAATAATTACCACAAGAATGTTTTTAAAAACAGCAAAAAAGACGATTTTCATTGGAGTGAATCTTTAACATCTAAACAGTTGACGCTAAAACCCAAAATCTTTAACATACTGGAACTTGATCGTGTTGATGGTTGAAAAGTTACAGTAAATCAAGGACATAAACACTGGAGCTCCAGTGTTAAAGGGTTAAAGAGCACTGAGAACGTTTTTACAAGACTTATAGACTATGGAGGGCAATAGATGAACACACTCTTAAATTCTTCTGCTTTCTCTGTTAGAGATAAATGATTTCATAGTGACTTTAAACGTTAAAATAGCTTCACGTGAAGCTGTAGGAGTCCCAGTCTGTCTGTTTGTTTACAAAGCTCAGTCTGACCAGCTGTGATCCTGTAATGACTAAAACAGCAGGTCGTTTTTGTGAACAGTGAACCAATTAAAAGACAGCTAACATTAAATAAGAGATTCACAGGAACCAGGCAAAGCCCACTCGGTCTCAACAGGGGCCAAAACGTCGGCAAAAGAGAGGACATTTTTGAATGTTGAATCTTTTGGTTTTTCTTCTGGAAATGAAGAAAAAAGAATAACTCACAAAAAAAGGTGTTATCTGTGGGGCCGACCATGAAGCCCCAATGGCTGAGAGTTGCTCATGCCAAACAGCAGTTCAGCCCCTATAGCGTCCCCAAGTGTCAGCCCCCTATATCACCTCCTCACTGCACCTGTGCAGCGACAAGTGCATCCAGCTCCACTCGCACAGTGGTCAGAAATACAGAGCAAGCTTTTGATGCATCCATATAGGACCCTTCCTACATTCTCTCAGCTAGTCAGAAACTAGAAATCGAGGCTGATTTCTTTCCTCTTCTCCTCACAAGATGGTGTAAAATAAAATAAAACCCCCAATCCTTAACACCCTTGATCATGCATGTTGCACCTGATTTTCTTTCCCCAAACCCGTAGACATGTGAGACCAAGTGTCAATTTATTTCAAATCCAGTATCCAAACAGATCTTCAATGGATCTGCAATACCAAAAGTGTGTGTTTCAAACAGACGAGCTCAGTTTCCGTCGTTGCTCCTGCGGCATCCGCCTTCAATTTGTGGCACATTCTGACTGCCGAGTGCACAGCATAGCAAGCACACCTCTCGCGGGTCAGCGGAAAGGTTAAACAGGCGAGCAGGAAGAGGAGAAGAGGGAGGTCACCACAGCTTATCTTCTCTTCTGTCACTCTGCTGCTGCTGGCCCTCAGGCGAGCAGAAACACAGGTACTCCAAATCACAGACACATTCACATGCACTCCATGCTGTGGTGATGACCTAAAAGGAGACTCCATTTGAGGACACACATCATGCACTTCTAGTCAGATCTGAAAGTCTTTCTCCTCCTTTCCTTAGGACTCAGCTGGTTTCATTCCCTTCTCACTCTACAATTCAGGAAGGATTTATTTAGAAGAGTAAATGCCATAGTAAAGTAATTGTATGTGTATTTGGTCATTGAGAACATACAGTAATTAGCCCCAATGTGGACTAATCTTAAGTATGAAGAGCAACACACTGGATTCAGGTGTGTTAGTGAACCAGTTCATGCAGCATTCTGCTCCGCTTCCTTTATTCTCTGCTTGCTGGTCCTAATGAGTGTTTTCATAGTTAATGGTGTTTTCTCTGGAACAGCTGCTTGCAGGAATAACACATCTGGCTCCATGGCTGGCATCAGGTTGTTTTTTTCAGTTATGATCTGCAATCTCAAACACTGCTCTGCTCATTTTCGTATAGAAGCAAAAGTTTTCTTTCCTCCATATGTGCTTTTATGTAAAACAAATTAGCAAAGGTAGAAACAGACTGGTTCCTTATTCTCTGAAATGTGGCCAAAAAGCTCAAATGCAGCTTAGACATCCATCCATCCATCCATCAATTTTCTTGACCACTTCATCCCGTTCGGGGTCGCGGGGGTGCCGGAGCCTATCCCGGCCACTGATGGGCGAGGGCGGGGTACACCCTGGACAGGTCGCCAGGCTGTCGCAGGGCCTCAATCACACACATTCACTCTCACATTCACACCTAGGGGCAATTTAGAGTCACCAATTAACCTATGAAGCATGTTTTTGGACGGTGGGAGGAAGCCGGAGTCCCCGGTGAAAACCCACGCATGCACGGGGAGAACATGCAAACTCCACACAGAAAGGTCCCAGCCGGGATTTGAACCGGGGCCTTCTCGCTGTGAGGCGAGAGCGCTAACCACTGCTCCACCGTGCAGCCCTGCTTTTTTATTTTCCTTGTCGCGGACAGGCTGCTTGCTGTTCATCTGTGCTCCCCTCCAGGGAAATTCTCACAGCCCCTTTGGATCCCCAAATCTAAAATATGCATGATGGATGAGGCAGAAATAAGCAGAAAAAGTGTTTCCTTTTTTTTCATTTTTTTTAATCTCTGTTACTTTTAAACTTTTTTAGTTTGTGTTTAATAAAGCAACGTGTTGTCAAAAAATCGCATCATATTCTTCAGAAGATGCAATATTTAAATTTGAATTTTGTCTGCAGAGAAAAAAAAGCAAAAAGTAGACACACTGACAGGATTTAAATGAAAAAAAACCAGAAACTCAGCAAAGTTAACAGGTTAGTAAAATAAAAGATCATAGAAAATGACTAAAGGAAAACAAGCTGTTACAGATAAAGGTCATAGGTCAGCAGACCTCCTTACAAGATAACAACAAATATAAAAAACAAATGGTGAACTCTGGTATTTTAATTTGTTTTTTTTTTTTTACTAAAAAATGTTTTTAGTGCTTTACTTTAATTGATTTCTTCATTTATTAAAGAGTTTGATCCCCTCAGTATAATCAAGAGTGCAGTTTCTGTCGTTTTCTTGCTTCTTCTTTTTGCTTCTCCTGATCCAGTTCTTCAGTTTTAGCCACAGTTTACAATAAATTCTTCCGGTTTCTTTGATCAACCCTCTAATTCTCTATCATTTGGCTGGGATAGGCTCCAGCAACCCTCTGACCCCAAAAGGTATTCAGCGAGTTCAGAAAAGGGATGGACGGAGAGATGAATGAAAATCACCGTTGCCTGTTGTTAATTTTAAAGGTGGATTTAAAGTATTTGCTTTTTTATTTTATAAATTGTTTTTTTTTTCCTCATGAAGGTTTCTAGAAGTCTTTTCATCATCTTTCAGTAAAATTGAGTAATTTCTATGGCCAGATTTCCAGTCTTTCACAGAAACCCATTTGATAAAGTAGTAAAATAGTTCATAAAGTGTTTTAAATGTCACATTCAGCACCATCTCTGACAGTGACTCATACAATGTAGTTCTAAGTATTTTAAGGCCAAACCAAAAAAAAAAAGTTTCTCATAGGACAGTCACTGCATCGACAGTGAGTGTTAGCGTAAAGTGCAGAAGCATGTTTTTGGCAAAGAAAATCATAGGATGCAACTTCTTTTCCCCCCTATTAGATTTACCACTTTACACAATGTTCTTTTGACCTCTTAGCAAA
Organism: Oryzias melastigma; assembly: GCF_002922805.2. NCBI lineage: Eukaryota > Metazoa > Chordata > Actinopteri > Beloniformes > Adrianichthyidae > Oryzias > Oryzias melastigma. The sequence goes on along the minus strand of NC_050523.1, from coordinate 17,791,501 downwards.
CTTTGCTAAGGTACAGATTTTTTTAAAAAAAGCAAAACCAATTTTATTACAGAGTTTAGTTACAGAAGCTCAAATTTCTACCGGATAAGTTTACTCACACACAAATGTAAAAGGGAGGTATGGAAATTAGATGTTTAAGTCACAGGACTAAGTTTCACAATAAATTTAAAGTTTTCCCACTGAAAACGATTAGGTTTGTGATAAATAGAATGAAATATTCCTTCCATTTTATAATCATTGCACCAACAGTTGATGTCTTCTCATCAAACTGCTTGTTTATCATAGATTGGCTCATCCTCTTGCTCAGGTGAGCAATCTTGTGCCTGGTGTCCTTTGATAGCTCATTGGTCTTGCTCAGGATGGAGAGGTTGCAGTCTGACTCTTTAGCACTAGATAGCAATAGCTGTAGTGTTTGTCAAAGTCCAGAACTAACCCATAATCTAGAACTCTGGATTATTTGATATTATTGACAAGCTGTCATCATCTTGCTATCATATTTCAGCAACATTACAATCATGGTGGCTAAAAGGATCAGTTTGACCAACCTCTCACCTCTTGTATTCAATCCATCTTCTTACATCATAAGGATGTCACCATCTTCTTCCTCCCTCTCACTCATGGTGCAGACAGAAATAAACACTCCTGGATATACAACTAAGGGCAAAACAGAGTATAAAAGTCAGACAAAAAAACACATTTGCAAAACCCAAATTTAAAATCCAATCCACCCAGACAGGCAAAGGGAACGATATCCCACAATTCCTTGCACTGCCGGATATGGAACTAGCCCACGAGGTAATTATATAGTGCGTCAGCTGCTTTGACGCACTGATTTATTCTAGAATATTATTCCTGTCTGTATTTATTCATATTTATGATTCAACAGTTATGTTTAAAAAGTTTAAAACTTTTAAAAATTGAGATTTTTTTTATGTGTTCAATAAATACTGCGTGTTTTGGATTTTGGCCCCCTTTGCGATTAAATTTTCCCCCGCCTGGTTTACATTTTTCAACTGCCGTAAACTTTTGGGGCTATTTGACTCCAGACTTTGATAGCTGTGATTGTCCTTGAACAGAGTAGAGATTACTGGATTTAGGACCTGTATATTATTGTGCTGTGAGCACCAAAAGTGACAGATCACTTACCAAATAACTTCAATTGTGCTCATAATCCATTTTTAACCAACAACCTGTAATGTTGATGTCATTTGTAAATAACATTTTCAGAGAGTGACAACAAAAGGGTCCATTCATGCTGAAACTGAAGTTGTTATTTGCTGAAAAAATATAGACCACAAAATTAAAAAGGTTCATTACATCTGGTATTTGAATTGTGTCCTGCGGCTGACAATAAACTGACACCGCCTATTGTGTTGCGGTACATATTAACTGTGCCTGGGCTTAAATGAGAAAGTAGAATTTTGAGTGCAGCCAAAGAAAAACGTTTTTTCTTTTTATTTTCCTGAGTAGTCTATGTGGAGAAATGAAGTCTGTGCAATGCTTAGTTGACCAAAACATACTGTACAACAAGACACGAGTCCAAATATTGGTGTTTGTTGGGGTTTGTGATCCTTTTTCTTCCTCTGGCCTGTATAATTCTTCCAGACATTGTGCTGAACTGATTAGTGAGCACACATCTGAAGTGGAAGCTGCAGCAGCCGTTTATATAGAAGCCCCATTTTGCTCCTCTTTGCACCTCTAGCTTCCAGCTGTTTCCTATCAGAAAACCTTTTGATGTTAGATTTAACTTTGAAGGTGGGGATTGTGCTATCGTTCTGGGGAGAAGCTGCTGAACTCAGTGACTACACAAACACACCCACTTTTATTTTGTTTTTTTTGGAAGCTGTGCTACTCAAATATCTGGATTTGCATTTCCAGGCCATCAACGCAATCAAGCCTGTTTGAGCAAAATGAAAGGACCCCTCATTAAAGGATGAAGATAATGGTATACAATCTAACCAAATAAACAGAACACAAAGAGAAAACCCCCAAAATAAGAAAACGTCAATGAGGAAAAATTAGCAAAAATATTTTTAGAAACTTCAAATGAAAGTCTTTTTCTTTCAGCTAAAGAAAATATAAAGTTGAAGTGCAGAAAGAAAGATGTTTTCCTCCATGGAGACTTTTGTGAGCAGAGTTAGTTTGCAAACTTTGACTTGAATGTGCTTCATAACTACCTCAGTTAACCTAATTTACAGAGTGACGGCATACACATCCTCTCCCCGTGACATTTGAGAAGGGCTTAAGACACAAAACACCAAAGTGTATGAATTGTTTTACTTATTTAAATACCACAAAGTGCTGTAAAACATTTGGATTGAGGCGAACTCTTTGGAAAGTGAGACAACGGGCCAAAGGAGAACTTTAACAATTTACATAAATATCACCATATCATCAAATCCAGTCACAAATTTGTAAAAGTTCTGCTCCTTGGTCTACAGAAGGGTCAGCGCTTTTATTTTGACAGTATCTTCCTTCTTCATCTTTTCCACATAGCTTTGAACCGCTTTGTGTTGCCTTTTTCCCCCACATTGGGCTGTAAAGGTGCCCTCTCCTGGGCTCATGCAGACTCATGTGGGAACCCTAAGAATGGTTGTACGCCAGGCCATCATGGTGAATGCAAAACTGTTCTCAACTGATCCTCCTACTAAAATATAGGTAAAAAATGCCACAGGGAATCTGTGCTAACCTACCTCACTTCCTGTTGTTTGTGTGCCCTTTATTGTTGTATTTCACCTTTCCGCATGTACCGTCAGGGGTTGGCACACCGGATCAGCTTTCACTGATTCACACATTTGGTTTGGCAGAAAGTTTTTTTTTTTTTTGTCTATGCCCTTCCTGACACAACCCTGTATTTTATCCAGGCTGGGGACCAGCACAGGGAGACCCAGACTCAGGCCCCCTTGTGGCTACATAGCTAGGCAGTAGCGAGAAGGGTCTTGGGTAAAGCTGAGCTCACTCCAAGCGCAAAATGCCCTTTGATTTTAATCCATACAAACCTGCTACTCGTGCTCAGACTTTTTCTTTTCCTTTGGACGATGAAATTGTTACTGTCTGTGTTTTTCATTTTGTTTCATTGTTTTTGCATACAATACATCTTAGAGTTCTTTTTTGTTCAGTTTCATTCCAGAGTAACTACAAAAGCAATCGTGTGTCTAGTACCCGTTTAACCTGGTGATTTGGAGGTCTCTTTGTGGTTTCCTTTTGCTTCTGACTCTCTCTTTTGTAAATTTCTGTTGTTTCTATTGCAAAAGTGTCAGATTTCCTCTCTTCATATCGTTTTTGGATAATAATAGGCAAAAACCTGGATCTGGCAACCCCTTTGCTAGATTTCAGCTTTAAGGTACAGGACTTACGGAGGTCTCTTCCAAAAACCACAACCTGCCATAAGAAAAAAGGGAATCTATAGTAAATATAGGAGAAATTGGAAAACAATCATCCATGGCTGGAGCATGGGATTGAGTGTGCAAGGTGCACCCCCACTCCTGGCACTGGCTTCTCTGAATTAGTCGTGGAGGATTTTATGGCATCAAACAGCATGAAGAGGAGAGGAACACGAAGTGGCTGAGGGCTCTCAGTGACGGAGCATCTTCAGGGTTAAGTGTCTGCCAGGCCTCATCTGAAGCAGTCGGGTTATGCAACATAAAGTGAGAAATTATAAAAGAACAATTTTGTCAACTTGTAATTATATTCTAATTAGATTAAACATCTAAAAGGATTTCTTTAAAACCAGAACATCAAATTTGCAACAAATTTTGATAAAAGGAAAATGACATTTAAACTGTGGCTATTTCTTGGCTATGTGGCAAAAGGTAAACAACAACAATTTTATTTATTTTTCTTTGTTTTGTACACTGGTTTAGCTAATAAAGTTAGTGGTTATATTTGTGAAGAAATAAGGGATGCTGATAGCAGAGCCGCTCAGACAAACTGTGCATGTTGTAGTACAAGCAACACATTTGGTATGGAACGACTGTATCTCAGGATCCCATCTTTCCGAAAAGCACATTAACCACGAGAAAAAAAAAAAAAAGATCAATTTGAAACTATGTCGGCTTTACAGTCAGTGGTTACAAAATTATTCAATATCTATTTGTCGCAGTGTCATGTAGTCAAATACAGTGTTCAAACTTGAGAGGTCCCTGATATAGATTTTAGATTTTAGGATTTTCTTGCAGCTAACGATCTTTCGTACCAAATTTGATTCTTGTACCAGAAATTCTTAAACACTAGAAATCTTCTGGGGCAGAAGAAGAAATTTCACAGAAGTTTCATTTCTGGGATACACATGTTTTTTTTTATTATTTGCTAAATGCACACATTTTTTTTCAGATTTTTATTTTTTTTTCTGGTTTTTAATGCAAGTTAATGAACTGTCTTTAGAAATGTTATTTCTTTTTAGCCTAAAAATATATTCAGATGCAAAGTTTTTTCATTTTGTGGTCATCAGTCAATCACAAGACACAAAGAAATAACTTTAAATGAAACCGTAATCCTCCGTCTGTTCCTACTATCAGTTTAGTGTCATCAGTTAAACAAGCATGTTTGATGTTGATAAATCCATCAAATTAATCCCAATTTAATATAAATATATACATGTATTAACTTCCACCAAACTCAACTCTTTACACCATACTCTTTATTGTTTATTTATTTACTTGCCTTTGATGTCACCAAAAGACTACAGGGCCTCATTTGTGACTTTGAGGGATTAGTTAATTATTTCTCAGCGCATCACAGTGGAAGACCTTCACCATGTTTTACATTTCCAGCTGTGTTTTCAAATTGGACTGGTTTGGTCCAATCAAGTTCACTTTAAACACACTGGGCTGGGAAAAAGTAGCAGTTTCATAGCAACTGGGTTGCTTCTGTAAACAGATGGAGGTTTTGAGAAAATGTAATTTAGATAAAGTCTCAAAAAATGTTTCATACAAATGTATTCAAAAATAAGTATTGTGCCATCTTATTATAATTTATTTTTTTATTTTGAACCAATACAAAGAGTCATTTGTTACTTATTATAAAATGCTTTTGAAAGTGCATTATATGAATGTTCATGTTTTATTTGTATTAAAATAAACTTTCTAAAATAAAGTACTAATTGAGATCCCATTTGAAGAGAGGATTTAGTCATGAGGTCATCACCAAAGACACAATATTACACTTTTTCTTTTTTTTTAGCAAAAACTAAAAAAAAATGTAAACTGTAATTTGAAGGCAGCAATATAATAATAGCACCAATTAAAAACAGGCATTGATTTGTGGTTGCTATTTGGTCTGGTTGCCCCACAGTTTATGCAACGCCTTAGCCAAATTAAGGTACAGAGATTTCTAAAGCATTTAAAATATGTTTTTACACAGAGACATAAACAGAATTCCCTGAGCCCTCTGTTTTAAAAATTAACACTTCAATATTCATTTCAGCTTCTTAAATCAAATAAATCTGAATTGCTAGAGGCTTGAAAATCTAGAGTTAAAACAAAAATGGCAAAATTATTTAGAGGTAGGATAACAGGGTGATAGTTCAACCACAAAGTATTTTTTTTTCTTTTTAAACCATTATTGATTCTGTTTATTTCAGTAAACACTTTATTTTAAGACGGATTATTTTTTTGTTTTGTGCACATTTAAGTAAGTTGTCTGTCTTAGTTTGATTTATAATATTTTTTGATTTGTCTTTTCTATGGAGCTTGGAGGTTCCCAGGTGATTTAAATGATCAATCAAGGCTGAGGAAATGGACGATGGAGCAAACCATTCCTGGAGTGGGTGGAACTCAGCATTTTATCCCAAAACTTTAGTATGATTTTGTGATTTTTATATTAATTGAAATTTCAATATTATAATATTTGTATTTGTAATTTTTTCAGTGTTTAACTTGTTTAAACTTGCTCAGCTCTCTTAAAGCATTTATGAGTTAAATTAAATGCGCCCCGTCCTCCCTCTGGCTAACCTCCTGGTGTGTCTCAGCAGGAGGTGAGGTCTTCCTTTTTGTGGTCTGGACTGTTTAGGTCTCCATAGTCTTCTTTGTTTCAGTCCAATTATGTGTTACCTCTCTTGTTTGGCATTTTTGTCACTTTCTTGCTTAAACTTTAAACCAAGTTTTGCACCTTTGTCTTTACCTGTTCTCACTTTAATATGTGGTTAACAACAAAAACAGTGGAAGGAAAAACTCCACAAAGGTTTTTTGTGTTTTTTTTTTTTATTTATTAGTGGATCTATGCTCACCCAACGACATCCTAATTCCATGTTATGCAGCAGACCCTCTCCCTTTTCCCTAATACCCCAGAAACAAACTGGTTATTTTTCATTATTTTGTGATCACAAGAAAACTATAAAAAAATAAAAAATAAAAAAAATAGGGCAGTCCGTTTTCAGCTTCTGTGGAAACATTAAAATGTTCAATTTTGTTTAATATTTTAAGTTTGTTTCCTATTTTCTTTGATTTTCTTTAGTGCTACATAAAAAAGATGTATTTGTTTGTTTGCTTATTTTATTCGGAGGTAACCAGTTTAGATCTTTTTTTTCTTATAATGATAATTGATTAATTAAATGCTTTTGTCCCTAAAGTGGAAAATATATTTATATAATAAAACAGTTAAATGTTGCTAATAGGAAGTTAAGTTTATGATCAAAGTTTAAGTAAAAAGAGAATAGTTTAGGAAGATTCTGACCAAACTACTATAATGCAAAAGTAAAAGAAAAAAAAAACTGTATCTTTTCACATTAAGACCAAAAACTTGTAATCAAACTTTTATGAACGAACTAAAAGAAAAGAAATAAAAGCTGAATGAAGAAAACAGCCTATATGAACTAAAGCTGACAGACTCTCGGAGTGTGCGACTCCTTTTGATGTAAGAGGCGGCCGGCCTTGTGAGTTCATGCACTCACAGGCTGAGCTGGATTCCAGTTTCACTCTGAACGTACGGAATCATTTGGAGGAAACGTAATCCTGTCTAAGTGATGTCTCTCAGTCTGTCTCAGCATTCAGTAATGTAATTTGACACAGATATGTGTTTCATTGTGGCATCAGAGTGGATAGAAAACATTATAAACAATTAATACTTATGCAGTGAAACAAGTTTGAAAGAGTCTATAGCTGAAACGGGTTAAGTAAAAGTTTATAGTAAAAAAAGGGCTTAAGTGCTGTTTAGTTAAAGCTTTCTAACACTAATAAAACACTAAAGTCAGGTCTTCAGTTGGACTGAGCACTGTAAAACTCTTTACATGCAGCTTTAATAAACACTTGAATTTTATAAACTTACTTAATCAGGTGTGTGATAAAAAAATCTTCTGAAATCACAAAAGCATTCTTCACATGCTGGACTGTAAAGAAAGTTAACATCACGTCATAATCTAATTCAGAGTAGGTTTAAATGAAGTATACTCTCAAATAAATGAAGTAAATTTAAATAAAACTCAAAAATCACTTAAAGACCCACCCTGATCATCTTTTGATGTGTTCAAAAGTATTCCTAGCGGTCTTTTAGTTATGATTATGATGTTTTTAGACACCACAGATAAGGAAAACATAAACGTACATGGATCTATTCGTCTGCAAGTGGATGCATCGGAATGGAGTGGAGCAGGAAACTAGTGACTCGCCAATTGTAGAACATATGTCACAGCTACAGGCTTTTCTCAGCAACATATTTGTTTGTCTACTCCTGATTCACAACATTTTTAATAAAAGTACTCAAAAATTCAACTTTTTCTACTATAAAAACACATGGTAAAAACACCTGGTTTTCTTCAGAATAGGTCTGTAAATATGAGAGTTTATCCTGTCATCCATGGTGCAGCCCTCGTCATAAAACATTTCTTACATTATTAACATAGTATTTCTCTAAACAAAACATGTCAGATAAATTCATGTTGTGGAAATCTTTCATTCATCACTGTGTTTATTGTTTTCATGTGAAAAAAGGTGGTAGGTAGAAGTTTGAGACTGTCTTTAGCCATTTTCCTCTGTTGTCTCCAGATGCAGGCTGGTGGAAGTTGAGATAAGACGCTCGTGGAGGAACGTTGCTCCTTCAGTGCAGTCAGAGAAATCATTAGACTCTCATGATTAAAAGGATATTAAATATTTCAGAAGGCAGAGCAGCTTTTATGCTACAGTCGATACTCTGTGATTTCTAACCACACAGCTATGTGTGGTCAGTTTGCTGTAGTTCTGTTGGAAATATATGGTAAAATGGTAAATGGCACATACTTATACAGTGATTACTGCGTTTTTTTGAAGGCCCAAAGTGTTTCAGTTACAGTCCCATTTACCCATGTTCCATATTTTTTTTTTGTTTCACTCGGTCTCACGATGGAGAAAATCTTAAGTGTTATTTTATTTATTTTTTCTGGTGATATGGGTTTGATTCTGGTTCCAGTTGAGAACTTCTGGTTCTGGACATTGATGTCTGCAGCCACGCCCTCTTGGTCCCATTCCCCCATGCCAGGGGTCTGCAACCTGCGGCTCCAGAGCCACACGTGGCTCTTTTATCTCTCCATGGTGGCTCTCTGGCTGGAGAAAGATAAAATAATAGTCATTTTCCAAAAAATTTGAGTTTAGCTTCTATTTTAGCAACATGCTAACGTTTTTTTGCTATTTTTTTGTCCACTGGAGGTTTTAGGATAATTTGGAGTTTAGCTAATGTTTTAGAAAAAATCTTGATGTTTTCAGCTAATTTGTTATCTACTGAAGTTTTTCAGGGATAATTAAGAATTTAGCTTCTATTTTAGCAACATGCTAACATTTTTGACTTATTTAGAGTACTGAAGAATTTGAGGCTAAAATGGAGTTCAGCTAGGAATTAAACCACAAGCTAACTTTTTGGGGGGTAATTTTTTATGTAAATTTGGAGTTTACCTAATATTTTAGCAATATATGCTAACATTTTTGGCTAATTTGTTATCTTCTGGAGTTTTAATGCTAATTTAGAGTTTAGCTTTTCTTTTAGTAACATGCTAACATTTTTGGTTGATTTAATTTACTGAGGAATTTTATGCTGATTTGGAGTTCTGCTAAAGGTAAAAGGTAAAGATATGGATCCTTCTAGGTTTTAATCAGTAAAACACGAGACCAATGGCTCTTTTACTGTTAAAGATTGCCGACCCCTGACCCATGCACACACCCATCATGGGTGGTGTCCGCCTAACACTGGTACCAACCTAAAACCGACAGGAACAATGTGGGGTTCAGTGTCTTGTCCAAAGACGAAGGGTGTAAAGCAGAAACCAAATTTACGATGTTCCTCTGTTCATCTGTTGATGGTGTCTTGCCACTGTCTGTCATGGCAACAATCACTACATTCATCATGGTAATCTGATCACATGACATCTGCAGTTGTAGTTGCAGAAAACATAGAATTGATCAAATAAGAAAAGCTAATAAAGGTCAGACAGATGTCATGTTCAGTGGGAAAATCAGGGTTTAGGAAACTGGTGTGTCTGGTGTGAATGCACCATAAGTGTCATATAATTCTGACCGGGCATGAACCACAATTACAAATTTCTGCATCATGATAATTTTTCAAGCGGTTGACACTTGCAAGAATTAAAAGGTCACAACCAAATCTGAGTCCCTGATTGGTTAAAGTTCAACTGGGTTTCAACACATGTTCAACTTATATTTATTTTGTATGTAGAACTATAAAACAGCTGTAAAGACTAGTGTGAACTTGAGAGTTTTGAACGCAGACGCCCGAAACGTGCTTACAAAGACGTTTATGGAGAAGCGGCCGCTTGAACGTGCATTTCTGCAGGCGCTGTGAACATACAGTAGCTTCAGAAGAGCTACATGGACTCTTTTCTTGCTCTCTGTGTATTTGACAGATTTTCATTCAAACACACAACACTTGATATTGAACTCAACAATACAACTGTTTCTGTCAGGAACAAAAACCTTTGAAGCAGCATGATGACAGACTCTGCTGTACACTACTACCATGTATGTGGATGTGTTTAACAGTATGAGAGGATTCAAGATTCTAAACGGATCATGAGACAAACAAAACCTGTGAGGAGACAATCTGAAATAAATACACAACAGAGAATTTGTCTATTATTCATGAGAGAAAGTCACCACAACTGAGAAAAACTGCCATTCTTTCTCCCTGCTGTGTGATCAATTTTACCACCGATTTTGTCTCGTGGTCTTTATTCCAGTTGCTACAGGCGTCTGACTTGTTGGCTGCTATTTCTAAACCCATTTTCAATGTTCTCTTTCTTTTCTCCTTCTTTCTCCAGATATTTGCTGGCCTTCACAAGAGAAGAGAAGTGAAGTGAAAAACTCTGCTCCTGTTTGGTTTGATAGCTCAAGTGTGCAGCTGTCTGCTCTCTATTCACTCGATTTTCCGTGCAGTGAATAGCAGGAAGTTTGATGCATCCTGGTGCTCAACAATAGTGGAGGATTTTGCTGCAGTTGGAGTCAGAGTGCTTGTTTGCCTGCAGGTTTGTCGTTAGGAAAACGGTGTTTGGTTACTGATATATATTCTGTTTATGAATGAATGCATGTGTGAATTCAATAGAAAAAAAAAAACACATTTCTCCTTCAATTCACTGTTTTGTTTCTTTTTGCTGTCGACTGCAGTAATGCAATAGTGATTTAATAGTAATCATCAGTCCTGAAGACTCTGATCTGAATTTTTTTTTTAGACATTAAAAATGTCGTTAAAACAGGATTCTATCATCTTAAAAATGAAGCGTCCATTCCTGTCTCTTGCCAGCACAGAGCTGCTGATGCATACTTTTATTTTTAGTATTAATTGGGATGCCCTGCTGTCTGGTTTACCTAAAAAAAATCTTTAGATGGCCGACAACTATGACAGAAGTCTGCAGCCTGATGAGGAGTCCTGATGAGGACCAGGGAGAACACATTAAATTAGCTTTAACCCTTTGATGCCTGAATTTATGTTTGCAGCTATGATTAAAAAAAAGGATATTACTTTTACTTTCAAGTAGATGGTGAGTTAACCCTTTAATAGCAGGGGTGTCAAACTCAATCACACAGGGGGGGTGACAATCCAAAACACACCTTTGGTCGTGGGCCAAACAGGATAAACATTTACTGAACACACTTAGACTACATTTCCATTAATGACAATAAAATAAAATGAATTACCGGATCCAGCCCCCCAGCCTTTACTTTGACACTATAAAATCTCTAGATTCACCAATTTACTTTCAAAAGTAACATGAACGTATTAAAATTATAGCAAACATGAGAGTTCTGACACATTTTGGAGAGTTTTGCCTTGCATTTTATTTTGACCTTGTCTTTGCTTTTTTGGGGGGATTCATACCTTAAAGTCATGTTTTTCCATACGTCTCATTTCTTTAATTTGAACCCTTTTCTCATTATGATTTTAACCCTAATGTTTTCCTGTAAGGATCCTTTGTGTTAGGACTTGCTGGTTCTGTCGATGGTTGTTGCTGCAGTTCTTGCGATTGCTGGGGTCCAACATCTCAGCCTCACGACTGTAGAATGGACTCTGTTTCTGTCCCGGTCTGGGTGGGCGCTGTGGCAACATCCATGAGACTAAACTGTCTCCTGGTATGAAGAGATTCCCAATAGACTCTGTCCTTACAGCAGAGCAAAGCCATACGTTGCTTCTATAATTTAGGTTTGTAAGAAGCATTCATTGTGTGAGCCTTTATGGGATGAGGGGTATTTTCCTTTTATTTGTCTATGTTTTTACATGTAAAGCATTTCGAGTTACACAAAGTGTTTTTAATAAAGTTTGATTAGTAGATTCATTTTGTTCAGACGTGGGTGGACAAATCGGAAATTTTCTACATTGTGCAAAACAAACAGTAGAAAAATGTCTAAAATTGCAAACATTGTGGAATATTATATGCTCATTTTCCATTAAAACATTTCCTTAGATTATGTATTTCAAATAAATGTAAGCATTTTTTTAATAATTTGTTTTTTTATTGTCATAATTATCTTGAAGTGTTTATAACTTGGAGCCCACTCACACAAATGAGAAAAATCTGCAGATCCGTTCTTTCAAATGTTTGTAAGAAAGGGAAATGGTAGAAGTCCTTAAGGTTGTTTTCGATGTCTGAACTCCTTCTCTTCCTTCTTATTATTCTCTTTGAGTGGATCTTCAGCATGCATCAGTGTCACCACGGCAGCGGCTTGTTCATCATCATCACTTCACACCCTGCCAAAACAAGTGTGGTTATTTATGATGGGCCCATTATATAACGGTTGGAAAAAGGAAGTTTGATCAGGAAACTTTATTGCACTTTTGACGAAACCTTTTGAGGAGAATCTAGCTGCAGACATTATTAGCCGGAAGAGGAAAATACAAAACTTTTGCTGTTCAAACTAAAGTTTTGAGAGCAAGATGAGCTTAAAATGGGGCAAAAATGGTAATAGTTTCATTACTTTCAAAATTGATCTTAATGAAAGTGTATTTAGATTTCTAAAACCGTTTTACAACTGAGCATTAGCTCCACTGTTAACATTCCTTTGACAAATGCAACTTTTCAACCCTTAATGCGATCAATGTGAATCGGCTTATTCTGTCATGGAGAAAAGCCTTTTTTTCACAATGTGTTGCATATTGGTGAGAAGTCTCTTGTTGCATTCCCGCGATTTTGAGTTGCCAAAAGGTTCAAAATGTATTTATTTTTTAAAACTGATCTGGAACTAAAGCTTTGCAAGATGCTCCATGTCTTTCATTTCCGAGCACAGCTCCGATAAACAGACAATTTTGGTTATTTTCTCATTCATTTAATACTTTTTTTTCTCCCTCGTAAACGTACTACTTTTTTGGTAAATTTATCAATTTTTTTCTCGCAAATTTACAAGATTTACATTTACGACTTTTAATAAACACGTTAGCCAATGAATTTTAAAGTCATAAATGTACGATTTTCTCTCTTAATTAAACGGTTAATACTCTTTTTCTTGTAAATTTACAAGATTTAAAGTTGTTATTTAAAATAAAATGTTTGTAAAATGCTCTAATACTCTGTCGTACCAGGTAAATGACTCTTTTTCAACCAAAAAAGTATTTTTTGGGGGGAAGAACGTGAACTTTCAGTTCCGGTCGGTTCTACCGGTTCCAGTTAACGGTATCTGGGCGCCATCTTGTTGTCTGCAGCCAGATCCTCTTGAACTTTTAGGAGACTTTGATCAAGATCTATCTTAACATGTTTGTAATAATTCTTCCATCATTGTGCTCTCCAAGTTATTATGAAAGTCTTGTAACTTTTATAGTGAACTTAAGACTTAACGATGTAACTTTATTCTACTGTTTGTTTATTCTCTACACATCCACATCACTGCTATGCCTTCTGCAAACTTTATCACATTTGACAGTTATTATCAACTGTGATCCCCTCCCTTTTTATTGTGGAGTCACAGATGGACAGACAGACAGACAGAGTCTCTGGACATGCCTGATGATCTAATCTGATCTGGGAAGCAAAGCAGAATAAGTTTGTTAGTAAACCTCTCCTCTTGTCCAGTGTAATGTGGAGCGGAGGAGTTTCTTATTTTGCAAGTACCCTATATTGTAAGTTGTCATCCAAAATTCTTCAACCTACAGTTGCTCTGCAGCGTGTCTGCTCTAAAGCAGGTACATTTGACAGTTAAATAACACTAATCCTGCATAACTTTCCATGACTTTAAAAGACAGTTGATGTCATTCCAGTTCACTGTTACTTGTTTGATTTGCTGTAATTTAACAATGCTGGTGCCCTTTTTGTGGGTTTCCTTTGTAACAGAGACGATGACTCAATATAAGATGGTTATTGGGAAACTAAAACTTTAAGCAGCAGCGACCAAACCTGCAAGTTCTTGCATTTCAAATAATCCCACACAACATAATCAACCGTAAGAGTCACAGAAAATAGTTCAGCTCTGTCTTCTATATCAGATAGGTTCGGCCACCATTGACAGCTTTTAAACCAAATACAAATTTTAACAGAATTTCAAATAAACATTTCTTTAATTTTTATTTGTATTCTGTAACAATGAGAAAACAAGCAGACTACAACCCTTAAGTGTTCAGAGCATCCAGAAATGACCTTGACATCTTATTTGCGTTCATATACACACCTATAAACGCCCTTATGTTTGGTTAATGAACAAAAAGATAAACTACTACATACGAAGGCTGTACATCTCTAGGTTTTGTTCTAATTCGTGCAGTGAGTCCAGGTTTCACAGTATTTGGCAAATGTGTTTGTTGCAAGTCTTAATTTAAATGTTAGTCTCTCCATGACAGACTGCACACACTTAAGAATGAATCCATAAAGAAAGGGTGATAAAACAAAACAAAATTACAAAAAGTTTTCATTTGATTGAGAGTTTCAATGCCAATAATTACATTCTGTTTGACCTCCTGTTTACATATTTTCTTAGCAAATACGTATAAAACATGTAATTACTTCTATATTTTTTTTTTTCATTTTCAGTTTTGAAAAGTATGTTTTCTGTTTTTATAAGATGGAAATTTTCTTTAAATGTCTTTAATTTGTAAAAATTAAAACAAATCTTTAGCACTCAGAATGAAGCAATGAAAAAATAAGTCCTAATTTTATGGTAAAGATAGGTAGTTAGAAAAAAAATAAGCTCACAGAACAGAAATTAATTGATTTTTAACTAATCATTTAGTGCAAATACATTTAGACTTCTGTACTAGTATTATATCTTTAATCTTGCCGTTCTCCATAGTGAAGGTAATGAGTTTGTATTCAAGTCTTTATTAGAAACACTTAGGTTTAACTACATCTTAATGTAGTCCATAATAATAATGTTTAGTTCATAATGTCACGATCCGTTATGTGTGACCTTCATCCAGCTTTATTTAATTTATTGCTGGTTCAAACTCTCATTTAAATCCAGTTCTGAATGTTTATGAGGCGACTGCAGGTCATTCACTGGTGCTTCAGCTTTCAATGACGTCACTCTAAATCTGATCTATTTTATGTCCCTGACATTATCAACACCATTAGACTGAGGGTTGATAACATATTCATTATGGCAGTTTTGAATTACCAAAATAAACATCACCACAACACAGTAAATTCAGATTAATTGTTAACCAAGTTTACAGTTACATGAGACATTTACAGATCAAACCTCAACATCACTCTGTTTTTCTGTCATTTGCATTGTAATAAAAACAACACAACACTGAAAACTGAATAAAACGACGAGCTCAAATACAAAGAAAAAAAAAAAAGGAAGCAGTCATCACTGAATGGTCTCTTTTTTTATAGAAATGTCAAATTTAAGATACACTAAACTACAGGGTGCATTAAGATATTTTTACAGAGCGCCATGGACCTCTCCAAATTGCTTTGACATCAGTAAGCACAACCAGAATTACTCTATACGAGGCGCTCCTGACTATATCATGAAATAATACTGTAGTCTTGATGAAGGAAAAAAAGTTAAAGTTTGAACTCACCAACATGAATCTCTTACACAACAGCTAATTTTAGAAGAAGACACGTCCTCCTGTCTTTCCTGGGTAGCTCTACTTAGTTTGCGTTGGACTTCCAATAGTCATTTTATGTTTAATTTAGTGGTTAACACTAATAAGGTGATTGAAGTGACTTTGAACGTGGTTGTTGGTGCCTGACAGCTGATTTGGGTATTTCAGAAACTGCTGACCTACTGGGATTTTCACCCACAACCATCACCTGGGTTTACAGAGAATGGTCAGAAAAAGAGAAAATATCCAGTGAGCGGCAATACTGTGGATGGAAATGCCTTGCTGAGGTCAGAGGTCAGAGGAGAATGGCCAGACTGGTTTCATCTGACAGAAAGGCTCAAATAACCTCTGGTTACATCCGAGGTCTGCAGAAGAGCATCTCTGAACAACACGTCCAACCTTGAGGCAGATGGACTACAGCAGCAAAAGAACACACTGGGTGCTACTCATGTCAGATAAAAACAGGAAACTTAAGCTGCAATTCACACAGACTCATCAAAACTGGACAATAAAAGATGGAAAAACGTTGTTTAGTATGATAAGTCTTATTTCTCCAGCAACATTCAGATGGTCGGGTCAGACTTTGACATCAACAACATGAAATCATGGAAAAAAGCATGGTATGACAAAAAGAGCCTAAAAAGATTTTTTATTTTTTATTTTTTTGAAAGAACAACTAAATATTCTTTTCTAAACAACTTTAGTCTTGCAAAGAAGGTTTTTAGAACCTTTGATGGCCCAAAATGGGCACAAAGCACATAAAACTAGACTAGAATCAGAGCAAGGGAAGACATCATTATTTTCAGGGGGAAGAAAGACAGAACAAAGACGCCAAGAATGAGTAAAACAGTCATCTGGGAATAGCAGTTGTGTAAAAGAAGAATGAGACAGACAGAAAAAGGAGCTGGCGTGACATGACATATAGAGAGAAGTGTGAGAAGAGCTGTCCATTACATTATGTCCCATAGCAGCTCAGGCCATCAGCAGCTACGTGGAAGGATAGCTTCAACACAGCAATCACTGAGTGCAAGATAAAAACTTTCAAAATTGGACAGAATGTGAACATTCTAATTCAACCTGGGAGTCACAACATAAAACACACGTCTCCACTGTGAGCTTGACATCCTTTTCTGGTTTCAAAATTAATTGTTTTTGTCTAACTTTAGTAATTTTTGTTGGGATTTTTATAGATTACCACCCTTTGAATGTGACGTCACACTCCTTGCATAAACCACGTACAATAGTCTACATTTTTGCTGGTATATGAAACATAAAGTAAAATTATTTTTATGGTTGAAAACAGAAATAAATTACAGGCGTTTCTGAATCTTTACTTTTATGTTATGGGGCAGAAATCAGAATCTGTGATCTCATTCTAATGTTGGTGGTTTAACTTCCCAATTCAAATCTTCAATGCTGAGTGTCAAATAGAGAGGGCAACAAGTCCCAATTTCAAAGTCTTCAATAAGACTCAGCCATGGATTTGAACTCACAACCTTCCAGTCTCAGGGTGAACACTCTACCCACTGAGCTGTCCGGTGCCCTTTTATTCTTACATACTGACAACATACAGAAAGCATTCCCATTACAACAATGCAATAAGCATTAGGAGGAAACCTTTAAAAAGCATCCAAGCTTTTGGGTTGCATGTTTTCTATTATTTGATCACTGTTTAAAATTAAAAAAAAGTACTTGTTCCATCACAATTTAAATACTGGCAACCATTAAAAAGTAGTGTATTGGCACCAGTACCATACAGAACCTACGTAGTATTATTTTTAAGACAAATACATTGTGCAACCAAAGGTCTACTTTACACAAAATTGTTCTCTATTTGCCAGTGTCTTCCACTCTTCCTGTTTGACTGCAGCAATCCATCGTTTTCTGTCTTCATCCCACAGAAATCGGTCAAATCAGATACCTGAATTTGGAGTTTTTAAGTTGTAGCAACCAACAGTAGCACAAATGTGCCATCATGATAAGAATTGGTGGCTATTTCTCTACGCCAAGGTCGCCAATTTCACCTGTGCTTGACTCCCATATAGTGAACAGCTGACATCACTGTAAGGCGTCAATGATTGGTCGTCCTGATGGTCTCTGAACGTCATCTTTCTTTGATCAAGTCATGGATTTAAGAAATGAAATGCTATGTAAATAATCACTGCTCAAAACAAAAAATACATAGAATAATTAAATGAAGAAAATACTATATTTTATCAGATTACTCTATTCTATTAGACTAACTCCAGGCTTCATGACTTCATGTGTTTTTTATAGGAGAATTTATTTCTTATCAATGTTTTCCCATTAGTACTTTTACATATACTGAGTAAAATTGACAATGCAACAATACTTTTTAAAATTTGAATATTTTTAAACTCTTTCCATCTCTGATGCACCTAGTCTGAGTGAGTTTTTTCCCAAAAAAATAAAATAATGTAATACAAAGAGAAAGGATAGCCTCGCAAAGACATTAGGGACAAGGAACAGAGATTAGGATGACAGGATCAGCAGAGATCGAGGCACAG
>NC_050523.1:17769393-17773461 GCF_002922805.2 Oryzias melastigma | reverse complement strand
AAAAAAAAAGGTAGACAGAAAAGTCGAGTTCAAGGCTATCACACACATCGCAAACTTCCCTCTGTTGCACAGGGAGACACATGTGGAATGAAGAAATCTCTAACAACCTTATCTTCATCTCTAAAACTGTCAGCCAACGTGTGATTCTATTTTATCAGTGACAGATAGAGGAAATTTTGGTCGGCATGAGTTGTTTTCAGTAAAAACAAAACAAAAAAATCCAACTGCAACATTTTCATCAAATGAGATTCCAGGGTTTATTGTTAGGCATGGACGTCAGAAATACGGCCTGTGGGCTGGATATGGGCCTTCAAATGGTCTAATCCAGCCCAGATCTGAAGAGAAAAAATATAAGGATGTTGAGGAAAAAAAGTGAGTTTCTAGCCCATTCGTGTTTATTTAAAGAAATGGACGCAATGCGCAAGTCTACCACTAGGGGAGCTAAGGAAAGCGAAACAGGCATGACAAGAGATTAAGAAGTGAACAGCATATCTTTGCAGGCACATGCCACATCTGGGTAGGATGCAGTTTGGTTCCCTGCCAGCCTCACCATTGTTAAGTTGCTGTTATCAGGTGTGACATCACAATTACCAAAATATCGGAGCGCCGAGCTTTCCCAAAAAAATGGACAAAACAAAAACAAAGCAGAGATTCAGCCTCTTTTGTTCACACCACCCTCGAAAGCAAACACTTTCAATGAAAAATTAATGCATACGTCCGTTTTTGGTCATTTCAGGCTTCTCGCATTCACGCATCAGTTTCTACGCAAGTGTATAAGACTGTTTTGGGCTAAAAACATGTGGCAATGAAAGATAAACCACATCAAATTTTGACCAATCAGGGACTTCGATTTGGTAGTGACGCATGGATGGCGTCCCCTTTCATTCAGAAAAGTGCCAACTGTTTGAAAATTGATCATGGAGGAAAAAATAATCATTGTGTTTTGCATCTTAACAGAGTTTATTATTTATCTGCATCTTTGGTTAAACCTTCTTTATATGCCCTTGTTCACTTTAAACCTGATTTCATCATCTCAGCTTCTTTACATTCATTCACATTATTTATAATCCTCTTAAATGTTGTCATTTTTACTGTATTTAGGCGTTAGACTCATAAAAATACAACAATAAAGCTTTCATTGAGCTTCATCTTTTTTCTGTTCCAGTGGTTCAGCTGCATGAAAATGAACCATCCATTAAATTCTTGGACGCTCTATCACTGCATTACAATGTGGTTACATTCAGTGTGGTAATTAAAGTCTATAGCCAGACAAATTAGATCTTGAATTACATGTGAAGTGGACCATCTTGCTGCTATAGACTTTTAAACTTCCCCTGCTTCTAGTGACAGCCTGGACGGGCTTCTGCACACTCTGACCCTGAGGAGGACGGCACAGGTGTGGAATATAGATTGATAGATGTTTGCCATCCCTTGTAGAAAGCAATCAGTAAAGAGAAAAAAAGGAGAGTGAAACAAGGAATTCCTGGTTTACAAGGGGAATTGAATGGTTAAAGCACTTGACAAAGTCAATACACTTTACCGCGCTCACAATCACCAGCTTTGTCTTTCTATCCACCTCATGCACAAGGACACAAGCTAATAAATGCGTTCTCTGCTTTAGACAAACACAGACTACTTTATGCTCACTGATACCCCCCCACCCACGGGTGGCTCGGACGAATGGCGCAGCTATGCAACATTGACGATAGATTTGATGTTTGATTCCCAGGTGCCTCATCCAACCACAGGCGGAACAGACTCTTCCCTCTGTGCTCTAAAGTCTAACAGATAGAGAGGAAAGAGAGACAGATAATCAAAGGAGAAGTGTCTCATGATTGTGCTGTAATCTCAGGGAAGAGAGCTTCCTGCTGCACGCTAATGAGACGCTTAAAAGTTACAGATGTGGACAAAAGCGCTGGAGTTGGTCAAAGAGAATCCCAAGAGTGAACAAGAACAAAAGTTAATAATCAAAATCAATTCATAAAAATCCAGTTGTTATATTGAATTTTAGCTTAACAGAATAATTTCACAAACAAATGACTCAGACCTGAAAAAATTGTAGTGTGTATGGTTGCCCCTCTATAAGCATTTTTTTTTTTAATTTTAAAGACACATTTATGTTCTAAGCTAAATGTTCAGACAAATACTATATTAAAGACCCACTCTTGTCATCTTTTATGCTATTTTAAAAGCACTCCCAGTGGTCTTTTGATTATGAATATACCCTTTTTAGACAACTTTTTTAAAAACCTGTGTTGCTTTCTAGGACATAGTCTCTGCAGAGCAACAGGAGTTGGAATTTAGAATTTTCCATGCTTTAATGATAACAGTTAGTGTAACTTGTGTACTAAACAACTGTGATTTCCAGGGATAAATACTGTTATGCTTCCTTTATAAAATAAGTAAAAAAATTCATGTATTTATTTATTTTTCACTAAAGCTGCTTTTTTTGTGGATTCGTTACTCATAACTGGTTGCACAGAAGCCCTCCAGCAGAAATAATCAGTATTGACCGTGGAGCACAATCTCATTATTGTTAACAGCAGGAACTAACAGGGTGAAGGTGCTCTGGTGTAAAAGCAGCTTTACAATAATAAACACATTGTGGCTACAGATAAAAAAAAAAAAAAAATCTCCAGCGGCTTGTTAGATTTTCCAAACTCCATCTGTTGTCTTCAGGTAATTGTGTGCAGAGATCAGCATGTATGTCTAATGGGATGTTTTTTTTCTTTTAGAGATACGGTCAAATATGTTTGGACAACAGCATTACATGCCTGTTAACAGGTCATTCTGTTCAGTAATTAATCTGTTTTCACTATTTCCATGTTTTCCTCCCACTGAAATTAAGTCTATTTTAAATACCAGTGGTTCCTAACTTTTTGGTCTTAACCCTTTAACACCAGTTCATAGAAGTACAGCATCTATCTGTCTGGAGTGTTGCCAGATTGGGCACAAAAACTGCCCAATCTGAGTAAATACTCGCCCGATTTGTTTGGGAAACTGCCCAATCTGGCAACATTGTCTGTCTGTGTAAACAGCTCCTCCTCCTCACACCTTGCCCCTCCCCTCGCTGAGTCATTAAGAGTCACATATTTGAACCAATAGCAGGATTTTTGTTGTGTTGCTTATATTTTTATATTTCTAACAGTGTTGCTTTTGTTTACTTTTTTCACTGGTGACTGATTACTGACTTTATTTATTTATTTTAAGATAGACTTTATGTTTGTGGTGCTGGTATACTTGCATTTATGTTACATATTTCTTTTTTTTTTTATTTTGCACTTGTTATTGTTTTCTTATTTTGTAATTGTTTTCTTATGATTGTATTTTATTATTATATTTTTGTCAATATATATGTTCTATGTATGGTAAATGCTTATTAAATCTTGTTATAATTAGTTAATATTATTTATCTATTTTGCCAAAAGCCTCTGTTCTGTATTTTATTGTACACTTAATTAACAAACAAATGTGTATTTCCAAAATTCTTCTATGATGAAAAACTTCAATGGACATGTACCGGTACCGATATTGGCGATATTAGCCCCGTAATTAGTTGATATTGGATCAATAGTCCTTGGTTGAATTATGTCAACTGCGTAAACAGTTGAAGAGTTACAGACGATAATCAGAAGAAGAGGTTAAGTATCTGGCAAAAATGATTTTTCATCCCATTTGTCCCAATGTGATTTAAATATTAAAAACTTTTAAGTCATCAAACTAAAATGTTAGTTTAGGAACAAAATAAAAAATGACATAAGATAGGTGATTTTTTTTTTTTCTGTTAAGGTGGATTCAGAGATATTGATTAAAACGAAATTTAAAAAAAATTTAAAAAAAATATCGTTACATTTACGAAAAAATTGAACATTTTATGAGAATAAAGTTGTATGATTATCAAAATAAGCAATCTATTACATAAAATAAACCTGAAGAGTTCGAAGTGTAAAAATCAACTTTTTACAAGTTATAATTTCAGAAGTTATCAGTGTTGGGCATCTCACTTCAAAAAAGTAATTAGTTATAGTTACTAGTTACTTCTCCCAAAAAGTAATTGAGTTAGTAACT
>NC_050523.1:17767498-17768939 GCF_002922805.2 Oryzias melastigma | reverse complement strand
AGTAATTAGTTAGATTACTAAATTACTTGATTTATAACGCCGTTAGTAACGCCGTTATACTTAAACGGCGTTAGTCCCAACACTGGAAGTTATAAAATGAAAATTGAAGAGATTAAATTCATGAATTATGAGGCGAACAACTGTTTATTAAGGAAAATAGAAACAAGAACATAAACATAAATGAACATCATGATACGATATGAGAGGCGTAAAGTTGAGCATGTTGTAAGCGGTTATTTCAGCATTGGTTCCATAAATAAGGAAGTCTTTTAGTCAGTCATCATTGACCTTTTATAAGTTTAGGGACATTGAAGAGAATTTGCACGAAGATTTTTGACCCATAATGAGTGGATTTCCAGCGGGTGCGCCGTTTACGCCGTTGGCAGTACACATGTCCAAATGTATCATGACACATGGGTGGAAAAAGACTTCTGGTGTCATCATAAATGACTGCATTGATTAGTTGGCATGTAACGTAGATGGAGGCTTTTTTTTTGTAAAAAATAAATAAATAAAAACACAGATTTTTTTCTGGTAAAATTACAACTTTTCTTCTCATAATTGTAGTAAATGTTTGACTTTTTCTCAAGATTTTACTATTTTATTCTTGTATATTAATTCATTTTTTTTAAATTATTTTTTTAATGATAAGCATCGTACACTGCAGATGCAGTGGCTTAAAAAAATATTTTTCAGAAAAAACTGAGACCATGGAGGGGGGAATAGATGAAGCCATAAGAAAAATTTGTCACCATTAACTTTCCAGCTTTTAATTTTGGCCTTTATTATTTGCTTGATAGCTTTGCTGAACCTTTTCCCAAGCCTATGAAGAAATTAGTATTAAGGTCATCATTGGTATTTGTGATTTCTGGCTGAATTGTTGCTGCTGCTACACTTGATGACTTGTGATTACATGGTGAGTGAACAAACAACGTTTAAATGGCAGTAAATAAGTATTAGTTTATTACATATGTGCAGCATTATTTGCCCAACTAGGGGTAAAGAGATCCCTGTTTAAGGAATTACAGTATTATTTTGTTTTTAAGAAAAAAATAAAGCATTTTAACACAGTGAAACGTCACTTTTTGTAACAACTAACTCTAAAATCTGACATAAGACTGTAGTGGAAACAGATGTTTGGATTTGGGTGGAAGGAACCACGAGGTCTGTAGCTGGACTTCTTTTATTAGGGGGTCTTCTGATAGAGCCCAATGAGCTCTGTGTTATTTTTACACATTTGAGCCTATGAGACAATAACTGTTTGACTTTGACTGTACACCTCCACTTCTATGTTTTCTGACAAAACCCAGCAGCACATTAAGGAAATAGTAAGACAATGACATGTGATAATGGGCTTCTGCTCAGACAAAGGTTCTGGTAATCACTGTGCTGCAAATGGAGGAAAACACAGGGATGACAGAAGAGAAGGCAATCAAGTTGA
>NC_050523.1:17767136-17767326 GCF_002922805.2 Oryzias melastigma | reverse complement strand
AAACCTGTAAACTAAACACAAAACCAGAACATTCAAATGTGTAACGAAGTAGTAGTTTACAAGATTTTCTTATGCTTGATTTTTGTGACATTTTGAATATAAATGACTAGGGTTGGGCACCGAAGTTCGGTTCCAAGTAGGAACCGTTATGATTTGCGCGGTTCTACCGAAACCGAAAGATGCGGCTGCA
>NC_050523.1:17766716-17766959 GCF_002922805.2 Oryzias melastigma | reverse complement strand
TCCTTACTCAACAAGAGACAAAATAACCTTCCTGACATTAATTATTCATTATTAGAAATGATTCACATAACTGAAGATATTTTCTCTCTGTTCTACCGCTGCAGCTGTGTTGCTTTTCTTGCAGTAAATGTTCTCTATAGTCGGCATATGCTTGACGGAACTTATCAATTTCCCTCGCCGGAAGTACGTAACTCAGCTGTTTGCTCCCGTTGCCATGGTGAATCATGCTGTCTTTGCTCCATT
>NC_050523.1:17743829-17766567 GCF_002922805.2 Oryzias melastigma | reverse complement strand
AAAAAAAAAAAAAAACTATTTGGTTTAATGTATACATGATGGGGACATCGGATATGTGAGATGGAATGTAAACAAATAATACACAGAAAAAAAGTATTTAATAGTGCAGAAGATAAGTATTTGATCAATAATGAAAGTTCACTTCAATACTTTTTCTTGGTAGGAAATGACAACGGTGAAATGTTTACAATTGGTCTTCACCAGATTTGCTACAGTGTCTTCCATGAAAACATCAGGAACTGTGATGTTTTGCAGCCATTGCTTGGAGTATGGATAAGGTCCAAAAATTGCTAGTCCACTTCAAAACCATTAAATACTTTTTACGTAGCCACATCTTTATTTTACCCTTCCAATGTGCAAGGGAGCATTTGAACTCTCACCAGGTGAGATCTTGCATGGAGGGGGATTGTAAGTGATCTTGTATTTCTTTCATTTTCTAATAATTGCCCAACAGTTGATCTCATTTTACCAAGCTAATTGCCTTTTGTTAATTGGTTCATTCCAGTGTTTTTCAGGTGTACTATCTTTTGTCAGTAGTGTCCTTTGACAGCTCGTTGGTCTTGGTCATGGTGGAGATGTTGAATTCTGACAGGTGTCTTCTATACAGATAACCAATATAAAAGACATTAATTGACATTAATATAGGAAACAAGTACAAGAACTTCTTAAAAACGAAGTTACGGGTCTGTGGGGCATCATTTTTATGGTTTATTCTTATTCTCTGCACCGTTATGCAAATAGATTCTCTACAAATCCTACAATGTGATTTACATTGTCTCTCAAAGTTGAAGTGAGCCTATGATAAAACTGTAGACTTCCTATCTTTTTAACTGGGACAACTTGGAGAACCTGTGACTGACAAGCACTTCAAAAGAAATGCATAGTTATAATGGTTTAGAAAACAGCAGACAGTTAAAAAATGACATCCAAGCTATGGCACTCATTAGTCAGCAATGTCTTTGAACTTTTTGCTTAAATGTTTTTTTTTACACAATTTACTTATGAAATAAGTCTCCAGCTTCTCAAGAATAAATTAAATGTGTTATTACTAGTTGTAAAGTTCACATTGATACAATGAAGTCATTGAAGTTAAGTGAAGAAAAAAGCTGAAGACAGTTAAAAACTCACAAATTCACGGATTCTGGGGTTCCACTAAACAAAATCACTACAAAATTCACTTTGGTTTTCGCTCCCATTTGTCATGAGATGAATCATTTGATCTGAAATATTTTCTACAAACACAAAATAATCAATTTCTCTCAAACACTGTTCGTAAATCTGTCTAAATCTGTGATAGTGAGCATTTCTCCTTCACTGAGATAGTCCATCCCACCTCACAGGTGTGTCATATCAAGATGCTAAAATGACATAATGATTGTTGCACAGGTGTGTCTTGGACTGGATGTTATAAAAGGCCAATTTGTTTTATTTGGGGGAGATCTGGGAATCCAGAAAACTGGTCAGTATTTGGTGTGACTATCATTTGCCTCATGCAGTGCAACACATATCGTGCTATCTAATCAGAATCTTGATATGGCATACCTATGAAGTCAGATGGATTATCTCAGCAAACGAGTGCTCGCTGCCAGATTTTTCAGTAAAATTCAGTAAATACCTGGAGAAAAGCATCGCCCATTGCAATTAGATTCAACAATTAAATAGTTATGATAGTTCAAACAGAAAGTGTTACTTTGGTGTCACTGGTCACACCGCTGGTATTAAAGGGTCAATGAACTTATGTCAATCCTGAAAAGTGGTTCAATCAAAGCAACAAAAATCAAAATTGGAAAGATTTTTTTCATGCTATTCTAGTTTTCTAAAGTTGATCAAACATCAGTGATTCCTTCTTTTACTCAAAGCCGAAAGCAGAGTGTATTTCAAGGCCTTAATTGCCATTTCATCCTCTAAAATACCAGATTCTGTTGCCGATCCTTTTCATTTTGAGCGTCCTTGGTCACTTAATGTCTATAGCTTGTGTGCATTAAACAAAAATGAAACATTGTATGAGACATACTGATGGGTCGACTCCCACCTGGGCATAATTACACTGCCTGCTGGTGCAAAAACTCAAAGACACGACGACCCCATAAAGTATGAGGTCACCAACCGCAGTCCGTTAAGCACTCAACTGGCTAATGAAATCCAGCCCATTCTTATTTAAATTCTATGTTATTTGCTCTGCTATTCAGCCAGCATACTGTGACTTGCGTGATCATTTAAAAAGAGAATAATCATCCATCAAGAGAGCAACTCTGCATCAGAGCCTCTTTAGAAAAACCTCTTATCTCTCAGCATGTTGGAGCCCTCACAGAGAGAGAAAGAAAACTGCTTCGTTTTCATGTTCCTGTCCATGCAAATGAAAAATTAAACACCAAGCACCTTCTCTGCATGCTTACCCACAACAATATTTAGTCCACAAGTCGACCTTGCCACCAGTGGTTGAGATTACAGTAAAGAGAGACACCCGATAACTAATGAAAGAGTCAGAGAGCGGAGCGGAGCCAAGGGTAGCCAAAAAGGGCACTCGGGGAGTGACGTCAAAGAGTTTCCTCGTGTCCCTTTGACTTCATGTCCCCCACAGCTCACCGGCCTTAAAAACTCCCGGACACTCATGAACGTTGACATTTCTTGAAGAACACACGTATGATATTTGGGAAAAATCAGTTCAGTCTTTAAACATCTTGCTACAAATTCATTCGCTTGCTCCTGATTCCCTCCGTCAGTCCTTTTTTATCGTTGCTCACTCTGATGTAGTCGCAGTTTTGACACTTGATGTCACTAAATAAATATATAAAGACTTTAACATTAATACTCAACAGACTTGTCAATGAATCCTCCAAGCCAAGCACATTCAGAGAGGGATTTGAAATCAGATTTGTATCCTTCAGATGTTGTTAGACAAGCGTTGATTTTCAAATTCCAACAAAAAACACATTTTATTTCTTTAAAATAATCAGAATTCATTGACGAGATCAGCCAGCTTAACCGTTTAACACCTAAATATCACACGTTCCTTGACATACTGTATTTCTTAGCCGGTTATGTGAACATGAATCAGCTGATTCTGACATGGAGAAAAGCGGCTTTTCTCCACAACAGAATCAGCTAATTTACATCATTTCATCAATCTTATTCGGCTCATTTGGGCCGGGTCGCAGTGCAGCAGTCTAAGTAAAGATGTTCTGACTTCCCTGTCCCCGGTCACTACATGCAGCTTCTCTGAGTGGGAGCCTGAGGTGTTCAGAGGCCAGCCGAGAGACGTAGTCTCTCCAGTGTATCCTTGGTCTTCCCATGGGGCCTCCACCCAGTGGGACACCTAGAACACCTCCCTAGGGAGGTGTTTTGTAAATGGTTGAAGAGTTACCATAATCAAAAGAATCCCCGGAAGCTCCAGTGTGAAAAGATTAATATCTAAGGACTGAAGTAGAAGTAAAGATTGAACATAAAGAAACAGATGTTTTGCAAATCAGAGAATATTTGCCTTTTGGTTGCTCCCTTTGGAGGTCGCCACAGCATATCAGCAACCCAAGAGATCCAATATATTTTGATTCATGTATTTTTGTTAACCTTGTCCTAGTAAAACCCATCTTTAAAGTTTGAAGTTTTTAAACTTTAAAGTTTCTCACAGTCCTATGTGCAGATTCAGAAAACCCCACAAACCCATACACACACGTTTTCCTACGGGACCATTAAAAGCGAGCACTCAGTCTCTCAAATCAGGGAGAATGAGGACTCCAAGTGTTCAAATTCCTTCTCACTGTACAAAAAAAGTACAAAACTACACAAAGATTGTTTGTGGTTGTAAAACATTATTTCTGCTTTTATTATTAGACTTGAGGAAGACTAGAGCTCGTTTGGGATTCAACTACTGGTAAATTAGTGTAATAACTTGGAGCTTAAATGGCAATAGTGGTCATGGAGCAGGTTATGGTGTTGAGAGTGGGAATTGATAGAGATGGGATAGGAAACGATAGGCTAGAGGCTAGAGAATTAGACAATGCTGATATTTCAAGAGGACTGTAGATTGAAAGATAAGATCTTATCATCTCACAGCAGTGAAAATGACCACTAAAGGGGAAGTAGCTTGAGGGCCAAGAACAGTCCTGCTTTGTGAAAATACAATGTTACTGCACTTAAACACCCTAAAGTGAAAACTATTTCAATGCATACAAGGCAAAAATGGAAGTCCCCTAAATGCATAACATTTGATTAACATGCGGAAATAACAAATTGATTTTATTTATCTCACACTTTTTTCCTCAGCTCTGGCCCCACTAATTGGGTTGCGCTGCAACATGTAGTGTTGATTTTAAATGGAGTATCCTTTATGCAAATCATGTCAAACGGATATTGGAATACTGTCCCATGTGGGATTACAGGCAGAATATTGCTGTACATGCAAACGTGGTCAATGTTGCTGGTCTGGAGAATACAGATGCTGCTGTTCATTTTTGAAAAGAAAAGTAAAGTTATGTTTTCACCAACGGTTGAAGATTGTCTGTATATATATATATATAGATATATATAGATATATGTCTAAGGGTCCTCGGGCAAGACATTCAACCCCACATTGCTCCTGATGGTTGTGGGTTGGTGACAGTGTTCAGCAGCAGAACAGTGTGTAAATGTATGTGTGCATAAGTGAATGGAACTGGAATCTAAAGTGATTTGGACCTCCTAAGAAGGTTTTAAAGTGCCATATAAGTATACGTCATTTCACTATAGAGTTCAAGAATAATAAAATGAGAATAATAAAATCTGAAATTGATTCAAAAGATGTTTCTTAATCATAATCATTTCGCCTTCAAGG
This sequence comes from Oryzias melastigma, assembly GCF_002922805.2. NCBI lineage: Eukaryota > Metazoa > Chordata > Actinopteri > Beloniformes > Adrianichthyidae > Oryzias > Oryzias melastigma. The sequence continues at coordinate 17,761,757 of NC_050523.1, read as the reverse complement.
CAAAAGGAAATTGTGTATGTTCATATACTTTGTGGTATGGGAGCATCACACAGCAGCTGCACATGACAGCGTTTGATTTCCACATTCTATAAGAACAACTAAAGGCTGTGCTTTCCTGCTCTCTGTGTAACTTCCAATAAAAGATGACACAAAAGGCAATCATTCCCAGCACTTCTGGCCATTTTCCACGGTAAAGGAACACACACGCACACACAGGACAAACGAAAATCTTAAATCCACAGGCTGTCCCCATACAACCTCCTATTGTGCTAAAGAGCTGAAATAAAGCTGTTTTCTTGTCAGAAAGCCAATAGTCTAGCTGCTCTGTGCTGCAGGGGCTCATTTCATTTTGCTCTCTAGCATGATCAAATGTCATAGGTGCTTCAGAGAATAAGAAAGCTTTTATTTTTTTCAAATGATTTGTGTAAACATTGTGAATAAAAAAATACCCGTCTAAAATGCCCACTGTAAAACATAAAGTTGATAAAAAATGTAATAAAACAAGAAGTTAGAGAGTGAAGTTAAAAGCAAAATAAAGAATTACACTGAAAAACAGAGTGACAGTAGGACAACAAGAGAGTTAAAAACCAGGTGTAGATGGAAATGCAGGCAGACGGAAACATTCAGGCCCAGAGTGACAAGGCAACCGAAAAGCACTGAGAGGCAGATGCTGCAGGACAGGAAAAACAGGCAAAGGCCCCTGTGGAGTCAGCGTGTCAACTAAGTTCTAATTGCCACCTCTTGGTGGACGGTCAGGGCGGGGGGGAGGAGGGGTGTCAGCGAGGGAGAGAAGAAATGCAAGGCATGTGGCAGAGATAACGCAGTGAAAGACAGAGGAAGGACACTGGGAGTGGCATGTCTGGACGGATTAAAATCTGTCGGAAGGGATATGAGGTTATCACTGTTCTAGCAAACATGCACACAAAAACACTAAACAGGGAGCGCTGATGACCTTACAATGCTTTAGTGTGTCACAGAGCACTTTGAAAATACATGAAAACTTCAGCTTCACTGTTAATTTATTGTTAACATTAAAAAATACTATTATGTTTATTAGTTAGTGCTTGTGAGAGGTGACATTTTTATTTTCAATTCTCTGAAAGAAAAACTATTAAAACTGGGTCAGTTCTCAGATTAACTAGTAGTTATTGCATATGTAAGTTATACCGTATTTTCCAATTAAGTATATATCACTTGAGATGGCTTGCTAGCTTGTTGTGTACGCAAACTTGGACGCCATATTGGAATGACAGATACCTGTTTACTGCTGTGGTAGAATTGTACAAACAGAGCTGGAAAAACCAGAATATGACTTTTCACTTATAAATTATTACTGTCAGCTGATGGTGCGCCTTATGTATGATATTTTCAGAAATAAACCATTCATCTATAGTGTACTTTATAATCTAGTGCGCCATCGTCCAGGAAATATAATAATCTAAGGTCCACGCCTTCATGTATGTCTTTAGTGCAGTGCTTTATTGTTTTTCATGATACAATGTTCCCATCTATCGTGGGTTATTTACATTCTAAAAATAACCTGTGATAGGTGGAATCCGCAAAGTAGAATTACAGATGATTTTAGGCTGTGAAGCCCCTTACTGCACACCTTATACACTTTAATCAGACAGACAAGAACATTTTCACACTTCTCTCTTATCATTAAACTCTCAAAGTTTAAACCGTCACAGAATAAAATAATACATTAAAACTAGTACAATAAATGTACTGTATTTTGACTGACAGATTACAAAAAATGTAAAGATGTCTCTTAAAAATAGCCGTCCAAAATGTCTTCAAGTTATATTTTCCTTTAATGTGTTTGTAGTCTTTTGTTTATTTATTTAGTTTTTATTTCAGTGTAGGCAAATGTTTTATGATATTCATAATAATTTTAATGGATTGGATTTATCTGTGCTTTTTCCAGACACTCAATGCAATTAAAAAGTGTATCCATTATTCATTTATTCTTCTTTCTTACTTGATGGTGAGCTACTGATGTAGCCATAGTTGCCCTGGGGCAGACTGACAGGGGCGTGGCTTCCAGTACGCCCCTACGGCCCCTTTAACCATTAACGGGACTTTCATACACAATCCACTCTAAAGTGAAGCCACACTGGAGGCAGGGAGAGTGAAGTGTCTCAACCCCAAAACACAACACAGGCGACTGGGAATCGCCGATCCTTCAATCATTGGCTGACCTGCTTATGCACCATTATCACCAATATTTTGTGGGGATGTCTCTTTTTATGTTCATAAAATGCCTATGTGTATTTTTCCGGTCGTCTCATCTCGTGTCAGTCGTTTTCTCCTCGGTTTCCTTCTGTCTCTGAGTGGTAATTTCACTACTCTTCATTTATGTCATTTCTGATTTATTTTTGGATATTTTGTGTCTTTCTCTGCCTCACTTTACTACTGGAGCAAAAAGTATTGCCTAAAGGCGTCTTTTTCGTCTTGAATTTAACATTTATTTTCTATGAGGTAAAAAGGAAGAAAACAATTTTAAAATGTAGGTTGGTGCAAATAAAATGACAAATTCAAGCAAAAAATAGAAAATAAAAATACATTATCTGTCAATGAAGGCATTCATTCAATACGCTATCGCAATATATACCACTATCCCTTATTTTTTGAGGATTATGATAAAAATAGATAGGTGCTGCAGCCCTGCCTGTGGCAAAGACACACAACGGGTAGCATGAAGGTCACAAAATATAGAACTACAGTGCTGGCTGCCTGAAACACTGTCCTATAATACTCGTGGAATATTTAACTGTACTGTACGTCTGTGAGAATCTCTAAATGTGACCTTTAGAGTTTCTATTTTTCAAGAAATGTGGCATTACGTCTCTCAAAAAGAAATTGGAACAAGAGAGCCAGCTGCTCATCACAATTATTCTATTATATTACCACAAATATTAAGTTGGTTCTTGTTTAGGAGTTTCCCAAGGCTCCATCCTGGGACCACTTCTATCTGAGTGGGATAACGCGGTCGACTGTGTGAATGAAACTACCACCGACATATTTCAACTGTCTGTATTCAAACGTATATCTTTACCCACTTTGATCAGAGCTGTTTCAGTGATGTGGTTCTATCTAAAGCCTGATTGGAAGACATCACAGCAGTTGTTTCTTCAAAAGCATTCATTGAAATTATGGAAAACAGCATTTTCAATTACTTAAAAATGGTAGGTTTGATATAAGTCAGTATTGCCATTGATGGTGCGCACTAATATCCATATGTTTGTACATGACTTATTAGACAAACTATTTTTATTATTTGGATTTGTGATGGCAGCTTTATCATGAAAAGCTTTAAAAGGACTTGGCTAAGCGAAGCGTTACCGTTATAGATTTAAAGCAGTAAACAAGCAAAAGATGCAAATCTACGAATAAGAAATCATCAACGCAACAAAGCATTGCGTCATAGTATCAAGATATAATTTAATTTACTACTAATTTGCAATTGGTTTCATTTTCTGTCCTTGTGCTTTTGGTTTGAGAAACGTGTACTTACAAACGAGTCAATGCAGATTTGTAACTGTTGAAACAACTGATAATTAATAGGTAAATGATCCAAAGCTGATTGGTTATTTGTGAAAACCCCAATATTGTTGAAAAAAAAAAATCAGTGGAAAGCAATGTCATTTAAAGTTAAATGGTACAAAAATGTTATTTTCATAACAAATGTGAAGTTTAACACCCATCAACTAAGAATTCAAGAGTAAAATGCACATTTTAAAGCCAGTATCTGCCCAGTCTACACAATAATAACCATTAATATCTGATCCCTGTTTGATACAACTGCAGCTAGGTTTCTCTCCTGCTTCTGCCAGCTCAATTTCAGCTTTTAGAAGATGTTCTTGACTGTGTTTTTATATTTTATGGCTTAAGAAACCAAAAAGTAAAAGTTTGAAGTTGTGCTCTAAAAGTTCAGAGATGTGCCAAGACATGCAATAAATATGACTGCACCACAAGCCATATGACGCTCTGTACTTCCATCGTGAAGTCATTCAATGAGTAATATTTTGATATTTGAACATCATAACAGGTTTTTTCAAAGTCCAACAGTAACGTTAAGAATTGAGTAAATAAAAAAGTACATGGAAAAGCTTCAAAGCTTCGTGTTTGACAGGAATCCCAGGTCTGGCAGAAAAAAATAAATAAAAATCGATACATCCCTCCTAACTATGTACAACAGTTATTTGTCAACAAGCAGGAGATGTGGAGCGACATTTTCCTGGTGGCATTATTTGCACAGCTGGTTATAGAACAATCTGCTGTAAGCTAACAGACATTGTTAAAGGTTACAAAAGTAAAGAGAAAGCTGCTGCTATAAACCCCTTGTTCAAATATCAGTATGCATTTTGCAAATTTAAAATAAAAAAGAAGATGCAACCGGAGGTAAGATGGAGGACAAAGAAACTCATTATTTTGTTTAAAGTTGCCTGCCTTAAGATGTAAACAATTTGACATATTTTTTGCATTCTAATTAGTCATATTGTTGTTGAAGTCATAAAAAAAACTCTTTTAAAAGACTTCAGTTGATCTATAACCATGTAGACAGAGTTTATCCCTCCACTTTTACATGAACCTTTTTTGGAAATTTTCACCAAAGTCATGCTTCCTGTATTAAAAATACAAGCTGGTGAGTGGTTCTACCTGGAAAATTGGATCTCAGTTGTCTTATTTTTCAGTTTTTGCCATTGACATTAAATGAGATCTGGACTGAGTGACCCCTCCCCCCTCATGTATCAAACAGGAAGTACCCACCAGATCCAAGAAGCCAAAATCCCATAGACTTTGAATGAGAAATAAACAGTTATTACTTAGTTATCATATTTGTCAGAATAACCATTCTTGCTCTGCTACCCTTTTAAACATATTCTTGCCAATCCTGTTTTTTCATGATTTTTTTTCCCTTATTTATTCAAGTTATAAATCGACCAATGCCTCAATAAAAGTACGTGGCCCTACATCGAACGTTCAAAACATGATTGATAGAGTACAGACCAGTCACTGCTCACTGACGACATTTGGCTCCAACATGGCAGAATCCATGTCATGATAAAATGGTGAATAAATTGACTTAATTTGGTTGGAGCCGTAAATACGGTGCTGGTCCAGTTCTCATATACAGTCAATGATTTTTCCCTTCAAGCTTAATTCCAAACCTTGTCTTCCTTTTCCCACTTTAAAAGATGAAAGAGGCCTGTCATTTTCATCAACGGTCAACTATGAGAGAAAATTAGAAAAGAAAAAAAAAAAACATAAAATCAATTTATTTTTTAAGGAATTTATTTACTAATTATGGTGGAAAATCAACATTTGGTCACCTTCAAACAAGCAAGTTCTCTCTCTCACAGACTTGTAACTTCTTCTGTAAGAAGATCCTCTGTCCTTCACTCGTTAGCTGTATCATTGACACCTGTTTAAACTCGTTATCTATATAAACGACATCTGTCCACAACCTCAAACAGTCACACTCTAAACTCCACCAAAGAGCTGTCTGAGGACACCAGAAGCAAAATTGTTGACTTGTACCTGACTGAATCTGCAATAGATAAGCAGCTTGGTGTGAAGAAACCGACAATTTTGGGAATTTATTTTTCACCTCCCAAAAAAACAGTCAACTTTTGTTGAATTTTAATTACGTTTAAATAGTTAATAGTTAAACAGTAAGTATGCTTTATTCAACACCCTAATAAATCAATATTTTAAACAGTAAACCATAGTTGAGAACACGCTCTTTGCCCTTAAGCTCATTTACAAACATTTAAATGTGTTAACTCAGAAAATGTCATTGCCATATTAGCAGGATTTTAATGCATCAATTAGGGAGGCTAAGCTATCTAATGTCCTGGGGCAGAGGTTTTTTTTTTTCTAAGAGCCTCCTTCTGGTTTTTCTTTCACTTAAGTCTGGTGAGGATCCAGAGTTAAATATTACAAGGAAGTGTATTGGATTTGGCTGAGACTGCACTCTCCAAAGGCCCTAATTATTGATGCAGGACCACATTTCAGGCCAAAGAACAAGTTAGATTAAGCCGCGAGTCAAAAAAGACAAAAGGCTTTGTGAACTCTCTAACATCTTAAAATGTCATTTGATAATAAACAAAAAAAAAACAATAAAAAGAAAACAATGCATGCATGCCTAAACAGCTCTATTCATAACTATATTGTTATATTTTCTTTGTCAAATTGTTGTTACTTTATATTTAACAGTTTTCCAGTTGTTATTTGTGCTGCCAGTCTATGAAGGAGCAGAGTTTATGCAGATACGATTTTGTGACTCAGAGGTTAATAGCTTCCTCACAAGATTAGAAATTCAAATGGGAAACAACCCGAAGAAGCTTTTAATCTGGTGTTATGCAGAACTGAAGAGGTCATGACCTCTATGAAAGTGTGAATGCAGGGGTCAGCTCTTCTTATCTCACTGAACACCCACACACAGACACACACTTTTAAGAAACATTTCAATCACAAGTGTTAGAATTTTCTATTTTTGCAAAGCACAGCTTTTGTTCAAATGCAGCTATTTCTGCCAAAGATCATCTATGCAGAAAATACCGACCAGAACAACAACATTGTTTTTTTTGCCAATGTTAGGGCAATATGTTTTGTGTACTTCATTGCATTTTACTTTTCCTTCTGATACCAAAACCAAATCTTAGTTTCATCATTTGTAAAATGAATATACCGTCCTTAATTGTATATTTTTATTGTAATATTGTATTTATATTAAAAAAATCAATCGAGAATACTTATTAAAGTATGTAGCTGCTGTAAGTAATCAGTAAAACAATGGCTTTTATGGTTGAATCATCTATTGATTTATTGTCAAAAGTGTGCCTAGTGGTCTTTTAATTAGGAATATGCTGTTTTCAGCCTAAATAAAAACAAAGATGTGTTGTTTTCTACAACATAGTGTCTACAGAGAGGCAGTAATTCACTAGAAATTTGCCTCTGTTATAGGCAAATTTCAAAGTTATAGGCAGGACTATTGGTGCGAGGTAAGCCCAATTCTTCTTCCCATCATCCATCTGTTTGCAGGCTCTCCCGCTGGGTTATAGCCCCTTAGAATCCCAACGTAACATTATCAGTGCAACAAAAATTGCAACATTGGATCTAATCAGCTCAGACGGGAAAACAAAGACATACATGAATAGTCAACTAAAAGTGGATGCATCCGAATGGGGCTTCTATGTCACACCTACGAGCTTTTTTTTGCCTCCTCCTGGTGGTGGAGGAGCCATGTCCTCAATGTAAGTATCAAGGCTCGCTTCATTTAGGGGAGGAGCCATAAAGGATGACGTCCAAAGCCTTGCTGCCGGGCTGTAGCACTGATTCAGGAAGTAGTCCAGAACTTGGATCAAGCTTTAACAAGGATATGAATCCCTCAGGCTATATTCATAATGGGAATGTCTGATGAGGAGATGCAGTCACGGCATAGAGGGAGAGATAAGTGGCAGTGTTTGAGATTTAGGAGAAACTGGTACTTTGAGATAAAAAAACCAATGATGGTTCTGCCACACAATAATCACTGGCCACATCTCAGTTTTACAAAAGCACGATCACTATCCAAACCCTATCACTCTCACCTCACTACAAATGATCCTTTCCAATCTCAGCATTTCTAAATGATCCTTTTTCATACATATTTTGCAGACTATGAAGCTTCATGTACCCATCACTAGTTAAATGGCTCAATTCAACAATGTATTCAAAAAAATGTGTCATTTAAATTGAGTAAGACTTTTTGGAAACAATTAAGTAAGAAGATCGCTGAAATATTATGAAAGATAAACATCCATGTCTGGGCAAAAGCAAAGGTGTTGGGTTCAGCAACAAATTAAAAATCTGATTTTTTTTCTTTCTCATGTACTAGTCTTGATCTTATTTGCACTATGAATGACGACTTGTTTCTGCCTGATGTGATTTCTTCCAGTTCTGAATAAATCAGTTCAGACTGAAGGATTATCTTGTAAAATTGGTAACCCTTGGGTACATATTATAGTAGTAAGAGAAAATTACACGGGGCTGTGTGCAGCTCACAAGTACAGCTAAATTTAGATTTTTAAAACTATTACAAAACAAATAAACATTTTTTTTTTTTATTACAAATTAAATATTTCCATTTAAAGAAAGTTGTAAGCGTAAGAACTGGAAACAGATTTTGTCCAGATTTATAACTACAGTAGGTTAAGAAGAGAATTGACCTGAAAAAATAACTTTTAGCTTTGATTAGATTTTCAAAGCTATTGCTCAGTTTGAATTAAATGATTAAATTATCATTTAAATTCTAATTTAGTTGTTTAATATTTGATTAAGTGCTCTGAGTTCATGAATACTAAAGATGTTTAGTTTCATCATCCTTAAAATTCCACTGTTGTATCCAGCACCTGTCAATCAATACTTTTACTTGGATTTAATTATTTTTATACTTTCAACATTTATATTAATAACAAAACAATTTTGGGGGCTTTTTTTAACAAAAGGTTTTAATGGGAACCTCTGGAATTCACCAATGTTTTAATCAAAATGTAGGAAATTTGAATGCTGATGACACAGTCTTTCATTAACATTTCTTTTTTTAAAAAGAAACCTCTGAACTTTTCCACATCATCAAGATCGTCAAACTTATCTGCGCATCAGTTTGAGACCCCTAAGATTATGTATCTACTCGTTGACTTTTACTTGTCTTCTAACCACAGCCCTTTTCGCCCAAATTGACGACCTTTATCTCTTTCAAAATTGCGCTAATCCAAGTTATCAACCCCTCTCCTCTATGACATCAAGTTTTTCCAAGGATTACATATTTAGAAGCGTCCGGTCCCTACGAAGGATTGATGGTTCACCTGCTTGTTCATATTTCCTCTCCCAGAGGAAGGTCGCCAGATTCATTTGGGTCTTGGCATTTGTGTCTCATGTCCCTGGAGAGGGTTTTCTGGATTGCTACTTAAATCTCTTTTCTGTTTCTGGGAAGGAGTATGCCAAGATCCTCCTCATCCCTGAAACATGCCTGCTTTTGTTTTTGTTTTTGTCTTTGCTTTTTGTTTGTTTCTGCACCACTTTAGTCTCTTCCTCCCTACTAGTATAGTGTCTTAGACCATTAAGAACCTGCCATTTTGGGAGAAGTTTTGTGAAGATTGTGCCCATTTGGTTTATTTGGACTCAGTTATGGTTTTATGTTCTGTTTTCAATATGGTTGTAACAGTTATATTTAACAAGGAATTGGCTCATTTTGAACAACTCGACTGAATAAAATCAATTCAGGATGTCTTTAGCCAAACGTTCCATCAGTGTGACTCAGAGATAAATAGCTGAGACTGAACAATGTAGGTGAAGTTTTCCAGATTCCTTGTATTTCTTGTAAGATAATCAAGTGAAAATTTTACATTTGTACAAAGAAGAAATAAGTATCAATCCATTCACATTCTAGTTTCATTAAGTTCATCCCACTGTTGTTTTTCCATACCAAAATCATACGAGGGGAACATTATGAGAACATTCTGTAATTATGGTTGATAATTTTTTGCTGCCATCACGTGTGTTGTCCACCATGACAGTACTTGGTCATTTGAACGTTATAGTAAAATAAACCTACTGTGTCTCAATCAAAAATGTAATTTTCAATATTGACACAATTGATTTATTTAATTTTAAAACTATTTTATTATAGTATAGGTTGATTCAAGTAACAAATTACCTCACACGCATTAATCTGGTTGCATCAAAGTAATGTAAGATCTTCTTCACCTTTCGGCTTATCCCATTTTTGGGGTCACCACAGTGATCACATCAGTTTTTGGCAGAGTTTTAAAGCCAAATGCCCTTCCTGACGCAACCCTGTACTTGAAGGGCACAGGGACCCAGTTAAGCAGCAATGTCAAGGGTCTTGCCTAAGGTCCTAATCTGGATGGGGATCAGTGGACACCCTGGGGATTGAACCCCGGGCCCCTGTGTGCAAACCCTATACTTAGCCCACTGAGTCATCCAGATTAGATAATTGGCCACAGCTGTGTTCAGTTAGGTCATTCATCCTCTGTGTATTTAAGGGTGGTTTTCAATCAACTTTTTCAGGTCACTTGCTGATGTCCTGCCTGCTTTAATTTCATTTGTTTAAGCCTAGTTTCCTGCCATTTCCCTGATCTCCTGCAATTAAGGCTGAATCTGTATTCTTCACCTACCACTGCAGCTTCTCCTTACCCCTATATTTAGAGTTATGGAAAAATGGTGTATTTAAATTAGAATATCACTAAATGACGTCATCGATATTTGTCAGTCATCTACGTTAGTGCATAGCTGCCAGAGCTAAAAAGTAATGCCAAAACAAAAAGTAATTTCTCACATTTAAATGTAAATTTCTGTGCTTCAGAACACAAGCACATGGCATGGATCACCCGTCTGGCGGAGGGATACCAGCATTAAGTCACTATGTCTTACCCTTCAAAAAAACAAGTTCGGACACCACTATAGCTCCAAATACCCCTACAGTTGGAGGGGTAGGGAAAAGCTGTAGGGGTGCAATTCAGATTTGACTATGGTTTCCACAACATTTTCTAGAACTGGATGTTTTCCACCCAAAACAAAAGGGCAAACCTACAACATTCAATTCTTTAAGGAAACTATAAAGTGGGAATGTGTTTCATTCTGGTGTAATAGGGTATAAATGGCTGAACAGACTGCTGTGTATTCATTCTCTCAAAGCAACCCTCCACAAGATATTCCAGGAGAGACAGTCACATGCCTTTTCCAGGCCCACTGCAGATTATTCTCACTGTTTCTCTTTAAATATGGAAATAGTTCTACCAAAAATAAATAAATAAAATGCAATCACATTTCACTCAAAACTAACATTTTATGGGGGGGTCACCTGTTTATATCCAAATATGCCTTCAGGGTCAACTAGAGGGGATTAGTTTCATCTAAAGTGAAGCGTAGATCAAGTCTCACCTGCCCTGTTGTGTTTCTATGCACGATGATGACTGTGGCTCATGTTTCAAACCAGAAAGTGCCTTCAATGGTACTGATCAGCCATTTAATATGGAGCCATGTCAGCAGGGGCAGGGAATGATCCAAACAGCTCGAAACGGAGAGGGTATGGAAGAAAGATGCAGCAGGGAGGGTCTGGAGTAACATGGATTCCAACTGCAAATTACTCGAGTAAATGAGATTTGATTGACTGACAATAATACATTTCGATTTACCTTTTTATTTGTCTTTTATGACTTGGGACTTGACTGTCACATAAAAACACAACTTGTAGTAAGTTGACCTAAATTTAACTTTGTCTGTTTTTAAATTTGTTCCAAAAGTTAAATTACATTAGAACTGAGCTATTGCTATTCAAAACCTAGAAAGAAATGAAGCCACAGTGTATCATTGCCTTGTTACGATCAGGGGTCTACGGACCAATTTATAATCAGATGATGTTTCCATGGACCAGCTATTAAGGTGTGGCCGATAAATACAACAAAATAAATGATATGACCGGCATTACATTTGTTTTATTTGCATAAATATTAAAAGAGAATCCACTGTGTAGGCAACTTTTTTTGCAACATCCTGTAACATTAAAGACTCAAGTCAGTTTCTCAGATATCGTCTCCTCCCGGGCCAGACATTCCCATCAAAAAAACAAACACCCGCCTCATCTCATACTGGTCCTTTTCATTTATAACTTTAAAGTTTTCAACCTATCATTATGTTCATTTGTATTCATCAAGCAACCAATCTGTCAAAATTAACATAAATAAAAAGCAAAGTGGTTGAGTGACTCAATTCATTCCATGTCTTTTGGAAAATGAGGCCTATCGAGTCGGCCAGGAGCTGGAGGAGACCAAAAGACTCGACAGAGCTCCCTTCCAAATAGTTTTAAATGTATTATTCAAATAAACTGACTTTCACCTGTTTGTATGACTTGACTTGTATCTTATGTAAATCTTTAAACTATCACTTGGGACTTACTTAAAACTCAAAGATAGTGACATGAATACTTACTCCTATTTCTGGAAAGATGATCAGAAAGAATATTACATCTATTAAAGAGCCTACCACATACATACACTGAAACACAAGTTCCAAAGGTCAGAATGTTTGAAAGATTACATAACCACATTGTCCATGATGGCAAGCTGTCACGATTTAATAAGGTTTATGATTTATTACGGGTATTTAACATCACTCATGAATACAGACTAAATACGGATATAATCATTAGAACTCGTCATTGCATTTTGCATCAAAGCAAAAATAAAAATTATAATAACTTTCTGATTAGGGACCCAGGAAGTATTAAATGCCACATAATTTAAACTATAATCTCTCGAGATCAAACACATCACAAGTTCTGACCATGAGTCACCTTTCAGTTCGTCGAAGACTGTGTTGCTCAGTCCACTCATTAAAACATTAGGTTTTATATGAATTGCCATAGCAAAAGTGTTGATGCAACTTTTACAAGACTATTAAAAAAAAAAAACTGGCTTTGATGTGAACATATATTCAATTTTTATTCTTAGGTTTTATTTATATTTATTGTACTTCTATGTTTTATCCATAATTTTCCTTTCAGAAGTAACATTACTAAACACATATTACCATTTTTTTTTCCATAAGTTGATAAATGAAACATGTTTTTTAATATGAAAGAAAATGAGTCCTGGGGCATCGTGTCACAGAGCTTTAACTGATGCCCGCATTAGCTATCTATGTAGACCGCAGCTTCCTAATAAGAACAATATGTTGGAACCAAATGGACCCAAAAGTCACAATTAGGAGTTTAAAACGATTCAGAATTATCACTATATCTCTCATACCCAATTATAAAGTAATGATCTCATAATTATGATAAAAGATGTCATTATTGTAACATCCTGCTGCAAAGATGTGTCTATTTGCCCTGGCATTTAGGAGGTGCAGAGGGAATATTAGTTACTGTCAGGGTCACAGAGACCCCAGAGCGGATTGTGCCAGGGTTTAAAATGTTTCTAACAAGCTTCTGTTGCAGATCCGCAGCCCAAAGTAATGCAGAATATTAACTTTAGAATCAAATTGTCGAAGAGAGGTTTTATTTAAAAAAAAAAAAGTGAGTTTGAGAAGAGGAATTTTATGATAGAGTACAATGGCTCCAAACTGTTGTGTAAATTTGCACCTACAAGCTTTTTCCACCAGCATTACTGAGTTGCTCCTAATTTACGATTTTAATAAAGAAATACTCAGAAATGTGGTTTTAAGCTCAATCTATTTATATATGTCCTTCATCGAGTGAATAGTGCAACAAAATCATGTTAAAAATACCACAAACATTATTTTACATGTAAGTGATTTTTTTTAAAGTTATATTAAAAAATGCAGTAGAAATGTCAAATCCAAGCTGTTTCTAAGTAAGTTCAGACACTTGCATAATCGATTTACGTCTTTTAGTTTTCTTAAATTTAAATTCAATTAATTTATCTGTGGTATTTGCAGTTCTGTATTAAATATATAATCAGAACATGTAACATATCTTAGAAACTGGTGGTGTAGGACCCACAAAGCAGAAGACCGAGCTTGGTGACAGAAACTAAAGCATTTAATAAAGGACCTGAATCATGAAAAACCATAGGAGCAGCAAAAAAGTGTCAGAGCAGAGCAGATGACTGGAGAAGGATGAACTGTTGTTTTCCATTGTTAGATATTTGTTTTAATCCAAATGACCATCTGTCTCCCAGTAGACTGCATCCTCAATGCCACTGTGTTTCTATAAGATTTTGTTCCTGATCTAACATTTGGCAAACCAAATCGACAAGTTGTGCCTTCAAATGTTTAGAAAGATCAACGCCTCACAGTATTGAAGATGTCCTCACCCAGCTGAGTGCTTCTCACACAAACTTTTACTTCACTTAGTATGACTTGAAAGTGCTTTTGGGCCAAAACATAGTGTCTGTGTGTGTGTGTTTTCAAATTTTAATGGAAGCTCTCTAAACCCTCGAGACAAAGAAGGCGCAGATGTCTCTATCATGTTCTGATTTTACCGTCGGCAATCACAAACCTTGTAAGTGTCTGCAATGGACCTTCAGTGAGACTCAAGGCAGGAGAAAAGGACAGATTTTGAGCTTGGAGGGGAGGTCTGCGTGTACACATGTGTACGTTCTGTTTTCTTGAGCGAGGGGCGCTCAGCTTGATCAGTGTTTCAAGGGTATATATTCTTGTTGTAGTACTCCAACAGTCCTAAAAAGGTAGAATATCATTAATAATTGTATAAATAAATAGGAAAAAAAACCTTTAATTGAATAGTTTGATTTATTTTGATTATTTTGACACATATTAGGGTCATAAAACCAGGTAAAACAGGAATAATAAAGGATAAAGACAGATGATCAAATCAATCAAAATAAAGTGGGAATAATAAAGTTATGGAAGTCCCAGTTTTTGTGATGGTTGCAGTCAGATCCTCCTTGTCTTGGAGTCTTGTGCCCCTAATTTTTCTTTTAATAATACCCTATCATCATTCAATGGGGTATAGGTCCCGTTGACAGGCCAGCCAAGCACCGTGATGGAAGGGCCATCAAAAAGTTTTGGTGCTTCTGGAGGTATCATGATTCTTCTAAAACATTCTGCTAGACTTTTTTAGATTGAAGAGAGCAGAATTTACCTATGGTGAACATTGCAGTCCAAACCACGACTGACTGTGGAGATTTCACACTGGATGTCCAGCAGCTTGGATTCTGAACATCACCAGTCTTCCAAACCCTCGGACCTTGATTCCCAAATGAAAGGCATGCCATACTTGACCTCTGACTAACAGTCTGGTCCTTCTTCTCCTTAGTCCTATTTCCTGGCTATTTCCAGGCTTAACAGGGTCTTGATAAGCCCAACGATTGTAGTCCATCTCCTGAATACGTCTAAATTTGGTGGTTTTTGAAGCTGTTCCTTCGGCTCAATGTTCTCTTTCTGGATGTCTGTCAGGTTCTAAAATCTTTTTAGATAATTCACTGAAATCCACAGGCATCTCTTTTTCTAGTGCATCCTCTCCTGCCACATGCCGCCCCTTCATTAGACTTTCCGTTGATCTGATTGGACACAGCGCTCTGTGAACAGCCACCCTCCTTATGAACTTTTGTGAATTACCCAGTTTAGTAGATGATTAGTTTGGTGAAACTGAGTTTAATGCCTGGTTCACACCAAAGCGCTGCGGAACAGAGACCATCTCCATTTTGGCGCCCTTGCTAACCTAGGGTGTAGTTTACACCAGACGCAAAGCACCACGGTCCTCCACAACTGCCTTGCGCCGTGCAGCGATCGTTTAGCATGATCCGCGTTAATTCTGGCAGGAAGTTAGACCAAGACATTATATCAAGACAAATGAGAAAATCTGGTCAATTTTCAAAATATAACAATTGTTCACAATAAAATACTGCCATTGACAAATGCAATCACATTTTTTATCCGAGCAGACTATAGGAGATGAAAATAAACAAACAACGCACAAAAAAAAGACCCACAGACCCACACAAGGGGCGGGTTGATGACAAAACAAAAAGCTCTGAATAACCACAGCTAAGCAGAAGCGCCTGCGACCATAATGGAAAAATACAAGTCTGGTGTGAACTGGGGATAAGTGAATACCGCGTGCACTCCGCCTGCACACTGCGTTGGGCACTTTTGCATTCGGTGTAAGGCACGCATAAAACATCCCTGCCTTATTTTTCCACTATATTCTATTTTTTTTTTTCAATTCAGTTGTAAGTGTAATATGAATAGGACACCAATTTATATAAATTAATGAATTGATATTTTATAAAAGTCATTTTTTTAATGGACTTGTGGAAATTAATATATATATTGTAGAGGTTTCTGTATATATAATGAGATAAAATAAATCTTTAAAATGTGAAAATGTTAACCTTTAAAGAAACTTGCTTTCACACCAACCATAGCAAACTTGCTCCAACTACTGTGAGTAATAGTAGTGAAGTCATCACACATCTGAATTATGGCTTTACCTCCTGGAAAATTCCGTGCTAAAAATAGATCCACATGAGTCAGGATTCGAACTTGCAGCTTAAGTAAGCTTTCCCAATCTGCTTTAAAAAAGCCATGTGCCGTTTTCAAGATGGCCGCGAGATAGCAGAGGAATGAAGGCGAGAGGAGAGGCGAGTTGGAGTCCCTAAAACAGAAATGGATCCTGCACAGACAGAGAAAGGTGAATAGGGAAAAGGACTGACAAAGCAGCATGTGTATCATAGAATAAAGAAAAGAAAGGGGTGGGCAGAGAAGCAGTGTTATCAGGACGCCCCAGCCTCAGCAGAAATGATGTTGCCGTTCACTAACGGGGGAGAGTGGTGGAAACTGCATTTGCATTGAATGAGAGGCCACAGCCAAAATCTGTTGGCTGGACACACGACCCAATAAGGAGCAGAAACTCGGGACCAGCCTGCTTGCTTTACCACGTCTCTAAAGTAATTAATTTTCACAAGATTATAAAGTTGTTTTCCTTTTTGTTCAGATTCTCTTTTGTTTCTTGCACTTTAGTTTCAAACATGTTGGACCATTTGCAACAATTCTTATTTAATTTTTGTTAAAATGTCATTAAAATGGAAATGATTGATTCCTGCAAAGTAAATGTTTATAATTAATTATATCAAAGTTATTTTCTCTCTATAACAAATACAGTATGAATATTTTTTTTTTCTGTACTACCCTGTTAAAATTTGACTTATGGAGTTATTTAGAACCCTACAAGTTCTTCAGAGTGCCAAAGTGCTTTAGAAAAAAAAAATAGGCAAAAAGACCATTTATAATTGGACAGATTAAAAACAAAAATAAAAACAACATGGAATTATAAAAAAGCAATCAAAGACAAATAAAAAGGCAATAAAACAAGTAAGGGAAAGTTAAATGCCACCAACTAGTGAGTTTTAATTTGCTTAGTGCAACAAATATGAACCAATAAGTGGTAAATTATTGATAAAAAAACATATGCTTTTATAAAATAAAACTCTTCAAAGGTCTATTGGGAGAAGAAGATGAAAGCAATACTGGAATGGAACAGCTACATGTTATATTTACACATATTTACATTTATTTATACATGTTTTAGTGACTTTTTATCTTTCAATTCATATTTTTTTTTCGAACTTATGTCAATTTTTAAATTTAACTTTATAATTTTTTTTTGTATGTGGTTTTCAGCAGACCCAACAATTTCCCTTAAGTCTGTCCATCCATCTATCTAGCAAGATTAATTGTGCGTTACCATTGACTGTTATTAAGTTTGTTCAGTATTATGGTGGAATTACCAATAAAAAGGGTCTATAAAGCATGTTGTACTATAATACTATCATCTATAAATAAGGACTGCCCAATTTCTACCCTAAAGATGTTAAATATTCAGCATTGCTAATTGTCAAACTCACTCATACTCAAAGCATAGACAGATTTATGGCAGAAATAAAGTCCTCAAGCAATTCTGCATCTGAGGGGTTAAGAAACCAGAGCCAGTCCCAGAATAAAAGCAATAAATCAAAGAAAAATCTTCTAACAGTGAAAAGAAAAGTATCCACACCTCCACTGGAAAGCTACTGAGTCAGTGAATTTTATTTCAGAGCTTTTTTTTGCAAAGCTGTCAAAAGGAAAGCTGTGTGACTGCATTTCAGGGGATTCTAATGTTGTGATTATGCTCATGCACGTGTTGACTTTGGCTGCTGTCTAAACACACACTAACGCAGCTCAAAGACTGCAGACTGACAATGAATCAGTAGGAAGAAATGAACGACCACACAGTTAGAATTCATTATTTCATCCATTCACATAAATCCTATTAGGTTATTCTGCCATGATATTTTAATTATAAGTGTTCTATATCGTATCTACAACTTGCTGTGTAGTGATACCTGTGACCCTGAAAGGGATACACCACCGGCTAAGAAATGGATAGATGGATGG
>NC_050523.1:17736037-17743782 GCF_002922805.2 Oryzias melastigma | reverse complement strand
GCACATTATTGATTGTGAACAAATAATGCAAAAGAGATTTTTCTTTGAATTCTAACCGTTACTCTTTCAATTCAAAAATACGACCAAAAAAAGGAAGAAAAACAGCCCAAGGATGAAACACAGCTGGGGGTGCATCAACACTTTTTCGAGTCTGCTTTAACTTACAGGGGGTTGTCTTTTATATTATGGATCAACAGGAAGGTGAAAAACAGAAAAATAACAAAATAAAGCACATATGGATGTGACAGTCAAGGTTTAAATATTCTAAATATACAATCTATATATGTTTGAATATATATTTTTAAATATATTTTTTTGTTTAGTTACCTTTATTATAGATCAAAATAGTTTCTTGTTGCTTTTTTAAAAGTCAAATAGTGTAGTTTTTACCCACATTTTCAGACAACAACTTTTTAATTCCATTGAAAAATAAGTGGTTTTAACTTATTATTGCGACTGACATCTTAGACTGTTTGACCTTGCACACACTCTGAGGTTACGTTCATACCGACCAAGAAAACGCACGTTTAGGTGACCATTTTCAATGTAAAGTATGTATATTTGTGTAAATGTGTGTTTTGGGCTTCCATGTTCAGAACTCTTGCGTTCACGTATCGCTGCACAAGTTTTAAAGTTCGTTTTTGGACTCTAGAGCACATGTCAAAGTCAAGGCCCGCGGACCGGATCCGGCACGCCAGGTAATCATATCCGCCCAGATCATTTTATTTATTGCTATTAATGGCCCCATGTTATTTAGTGCTTATTTCTAACTTTTAGAATTTTGACAAAACATATTTTTATAGAGGGTAAAATATTGAAAGATATTTAAGGTTTAAGTTGATTTATTCTGAAATAATATTCCTGCCTGTTTTTTCATAAATATGTTAAAAAGTTACAGTTTTTAAAGTTTGTCAGAAAAAATTAGTTTTAGAGTGTTCAATAAATTTTGGATTTTGTCCCCTGTTTGACACTGCTCTACAGACAAAATGCAAAAACAATGAATGCATGTTGAAAGCTAAACCAGTTAAACTTTGACCAATCGGGGGCTCTGATTTGATAGTGACATATGGGCGTCCTCATTTCACTGTTAGTCCATGCACTAGTCCAGTGTGAAATGCGTTCAAGAACCCACATTCCAGAACATGCTGAATGCACATCACATACCAGGTGCGTATCAGCATTAAACTATTGATTGTGCTGCACGTTTCAATGCTGTTGCAGAATTATTTACCTTTTCTCAACACTTAGATTCTTGACTCTAATCCAAACTTCCAACTTGCTTCTCATTGGGTTTCTTTTCAGTTTTGCCTCTTGCTTTGATTTTGTTTATCCTTATGTTAAACTTGGATTTCTGCACTATGTTTTTTTTCAATTCAGTTTTAATCTAGGACTTTATCATTTCACCGGATTGGAACGTCTTTTAACTCCATTACCATAGAACCTCATGATCACAAACATACAACGAAGTGATGAACTGTCCTTTTTTTAATTATTTGTAAGTTTGTGATGATTGTAAAAGGAAACATTTTTGGAAAATGCAAAACCAGAGACAGAAAACCCTCTGTGCCCTTACTTGTGTGCTTGTATGCTGGGTGGACGACTTGATGGGCAGGCAAATCAATGGACTGCCAGAGCGCGCTTGTATCTGATGCAAGAATGAAAGTAAGAAGGACACATGAGAAAACAGTAGATAAAAGATGGCAGTTTTCGAGAAAGCAGAATTGACAGAGTACAGGAATGGAGGGATTAAAAAAAAATGTAGCAGTAGGAGAGCAGCAGTCTTTTCAGGGCAGAATGTAGTTCTGCCAGGAGAGGACCCCCCCTACTGAGTCTGTAATCCCTCAGCCCTGTAGATGCAAAAATAGAGAGAAGTTCAAGAATCAAACTGAAAGCTGACTCCAGTGCCACTCTCTAAAAGAGAAGGGCTAAAATATGATTAGATTATCAGCCTGATGTCACTGGAAAACTGTGAACTTTGGAACAGGTTGACCTGCTAACTGATAATATGTTTTGCTTTTTCCAAAGACTTGTGCCAATTTTTAGGACATAGTTTCTGCAATACGATATGCAATATTTTTATTTTTTTTCAGAAATTTGCCTCTGATTTGTGGGTGGGAACATTGATGTGAAGCAACCCCGCCCCCCTTCCCCTCTCCGTTACTAGGAGCTTGAAGTATAAGGAGTTCATTATTCCATGTCACAAATAAGCTCTTTTTCCAACTGCATTGTTTTGGTTTGCTCCTAATTCATAATTTGAATAGAGAAATGCAATTTTAAGCTTAATTTTTCTGTAAATGTGTCCTCCATCATGAGGAAAAATGCCACAAGAACGTATTAAAAATACAAAAAACATGACTTTCATCAGAGCAATTCAATAAAAAAAATTTCCTCACATGGATATTTTGGGGCAAAAAAAGAAATAGTGAGAGACCAGAGGCAGTAAAACACCAATATCATTTTTTTAAACTATTACTATATATTTAAGTAAGACACATTTTGTATTTTGCTAGGTTTATTTATCTTCTAACTTTAGTGATATTTTGTAAATTCATTTTTTGGTTTCAGGCTATTGCCATGTACCACATGTCTCCACATAAAGTGTTAGTCTCCTGGTTCCAGCTGCCCTTTGCACATTTGTTCACTGGTTTAAATTATTGCACATATTTTGTTCATCTACGTGAGTCATAAACCTATAAGTAAAATAAACAAATAAATAAAATGAACCAAAAACATTTTAGGCCAAATATCACAAAGACATTTTTTTAAGACCACAGTATCTTTTTGAAGATGGTCCTACTTGAATTTCCTCAATTGTTTGGAACATTAGAAACAGGACAGCCTCATTTTCTTTGAGGATTTTTTTTTCAGGGACACCACTTATACTTAAGTGCAATTTATTCTATGGGAATCTCAGGAATCTTTCTTTAGATGAATTAAATTCTTCAAGGACAGGAAGTACTTTGCTGACAAAACTGTTTGTGAATTTATTGTTTTTTTTTTCTTTCTTTTAAATAAATTCTTAAAGAGCAGGTTTAGAGGTCAACATTTACAGTTTTGCTGTAATTTGTTTGAAGTTCATTTAGTTAATAAGAACATTTTCTCAGTAATTGTGACAAAGTTCAAGGTTGTTTAACTGTAGAAAGCTTTTATGCAAAGTTAAATTGTACAGCACGTAACATAAGGAGTTGTATCACGTTGTTGTTTTTGCTTTTCCTTTTTTATGTGGTGGTGGACTTTATTTTTGTGTAAAATTTGTAAAAACAGCATTTTGGGAAGAGTTTGTATTGAACTGAAACCTAAAGCTGTGTCATACAGCCACTACGTACATTTTGTGCATTTTGAACGGGTGAAAATTGCCCATAAGTGAATCTATGATTTACGTATATAAAGCATGTGTGACGAAAGACCAGAATTACATACATTAACAATTATGGATGTATTATGGATGTATTGCATTAGATCATCACATATATTATTGCTAACTATATTTTATAATGTTTTTTGATACTTGTGAAGCTATATTCACACTGAATTCTTTCTGATGTACAATACTAACAAGTGTTTATGTTCTTCTATCCTTCAGTTACAATTGATTTTTATCATTCCTGTCTTCAGTGATGTTATATTGGCATTTTTTTCTAAGACATCTACAGACCAGGGTATCAAATATCTCTTTCACATCAAGTAATATAATTCTTTTATTCAGAATATCCAGGAGATTTTCACACAGTATCTCCTGTTTCAGTAAATACATCATGCATTCTTCTACTGAAGTTAAAGAGTCACTTGTAGAGTTAAACTACACCCTAATGGCAGTTTGCTGCAGTGTAAAATATAGCCTGTCTGTGTTTAGGTCAGCCACTAAGACACCAGCGAACTAACTACAATGATCAAAGTATCGTGTTGTGTCAAGTAATGCGGTCTTTCTTTAGAAACTCTGGCTTTGAGAAAGTGTCTAAAAAGGCTGGTTTGTGTTCCCTGTAGTGAGTAGGGACAGTATTTTGGTATTTTATTATTCTAGTTTATATTTTTAGTAGGACATTAAACGTTTTTATAATGAAAGCTGTTATATATATTGCTTTACTGTGCCTTACCTAAAGCTAACCTCACTGTCCCTGCCGATCACAGATCCAAACACAGGAACTTAAAGTGGAGAAAACAGAGTCACTTTTCATCCCCTTTTATTTCCAGAAAAACTACTGTCAGACCTTTAGAATTGGACATTTCATAGAAACTGTCCTCCTTTTATCGGTTTTGAAACAACTTCACAAAGCCAAAGCTGCAGACCAATGCTCTGTTTATGTCCTACTTGAACTTTCTGCCCTTGTCAACACCAAATCATCACCTCCTCATTTTCTACACAAAAGGGTATCTCTGACATAGATGTCAAGTAAATTAAATCATTTTCAGGCAAACTTCTAGAGTCTTCCGGCAGTGGAAATAATCCAGCGCCACTCCACTGATGTTCCACAGGTTTTTTCCCAAATTATTTCTTATCTGTTTTTGATCTTTTTGCAAGAATATTCACTAATAAAAAAGGTATTTATATGCGGATGACACACAACAGTTTCTGCTTGAATCAGAAAAGATCATCTTCACCATGTTCTTCCAAGACAAAAGTCCATCATTTTCCTGCCAGCTCTTCAGTGCAGCACCTCTTCAGCATCAATAGGGATTTTATATAATCACAAATGTTGGTTTGTGGTGATCACTTATAATCTGCTTAATTTACCAAAAACATTTGTCTTCTACAACATTAAAATATCATCCCCATTCATTTCTGTATTTGAACCCAAAACCTTAATGTCATGTGATCTATTTAATTGCTTATATCAGCATTTCAGTCCGCACCATCAAGCCTCTACAGATGATCCTACGTTACTTTATGTCTTTTTCTGTTTTTATTTTTCTATTTTCAGACACATTTTGCCCTTGTTCAGATCCACAGATCCAGCAAGTATTTTTTACTTGAGTAAATGTTGCAATTACACTAGATCCTCTTATAAAATAAAACAAAGATGCCAAATTCCCCACAGATTAAAATAAACAAACAAAAAAAAAAAAACGTTTCTATTTAGCATCTTTCATCTCGGGGCTGCACGGTGGCGCAGTGGTTAGCGCTCTCGCCTCACAGCGAGAAGGCCCCGGTTCGACTCCCGGCTGGGACCTTTCTGTGTGGAGTTTGCATGTTCTCCCCGTGCATGCGTGGGTTTTCACCGGGGACTCCGGCTTCCTCCCACCGTCCAAAAACATGCTTCATAGGTTAATTGGTGACTCTAAATTGACCCTAGGTGTGAATGTGTGAGTGGATGGGTGTGTGATTGCGGCCCTGCGACAGACTGGCGACCTGTCCAGGGTGTACCCCGCCTTCGCCCTTCAGTAGCCGGGTTAGGCTCCGGCACCCCCGCGACCCCGAAAGGGACGAAGCGGTCAAGAAAATGGATGGATGGATCTTTCATCTCCACCATCTGATAAAATGTTTTGACTTTTGGCCATAAAACAAAAACCTTGACTTCAGTATTGTTGGTTTTGTTTTTAAAAGTCACCCAGAACTTTTGCATCTTTGGTATAGTACACTACAAATATAAACAGGAAGTCAACTATAAACTACATAAAACAGAACAAAACCTTACAAAACTAGAAACAATGCTCAACAAGTCGAGAAAAGAAAGACAAATAATTAAAAAACATCCATGATACAACTCTCCTATCATCTGTTTGACCTCCTCCTACAGAGGCAATACAGAGAAGTAATCCTGCTGTGCTGTTACAAAGAAACACAGCAGGGGATTGTTCCTGACAACAGTCATTACCATGAATGAAAACTGTGTTTTTCCAACAGCATTAAAGGTCACCTTGTGACCACAAACATGCTTAACTTTATATGACAACAAGTACATGTACAGCCCAGAGACCGGTTCATGTAAAAGCTTCTAAACTCTTGTATGTTATGCTTTGTCAGTGCTCAAAGGAAGTGATTGGTCCAATGTTTATTGTATGATGTTCTTATTGCAAGTGCTTAAATCACAAAATGCGACCAACTTGATTCTCTTACCAGGATCTTTCCAGAAATGGCCGAAGGTCAACAAACCTGTTGGTGCTGTCAGGATCTGGGCACGGACACAAACGCAGGACACAGAAAAGTTTCAATAAAGTCCTTGTTTATCACAACTCCAAAAGAATCTGTGAAGGCTAGAAGGCTCGTGATACTTTCAAAGCTCACAATACGATCTGTCAACGGGTGGCAGGAGAATGCGGACTAAAATGGGACAATCGAGCACAGGTGCACCCATTGAGAGGAAGGAGAACCAGGTGGGAGAAAGAAGACAAACAAAATGTGAACATGAAAACCAGAACACAACTACACCCCTGATCCTGATCCCTCAGGTATTAGACTTAAGCTGGGTTTATTTGTGTGAAATTTCATAATCGCTTGAAAAAAAACATTGTCCGCAAATGTGAAATTAGCAAAATTTGAGAAATTTGAGACAAAATGGCAACCAAGCCATCCCATAATAATTTCAAAACTTCCTTGGGAAATCTGCAATATGTGTGTTTTTTGTGTTTAAACTAAGGCTGGGTTGATAGAATCGATTTATCAAACTGAATAGATATAAGCTTAGTAGATTAATAATCGATATTTAAAAGGAGAGATCGATTTAACGCACAAAGTTAAACACTCGGTCGGCCTATACATACATGCTGACTAAATGAACATCTCTGTGAAATCACAGGCATGAATTTTCCAAACTATTTTTAAGAAAACTTATATAACTTAAATAAATTATAGCTCAAATTGAAAAACAAAATGGACCTCGCAGTCCAGGACTGGTTATAATCGGGTTATAATCAATTTTCCTATCATAATGCAATGATTCAGCTCAATTTATTTTAGGATTTCAGATTTACATTATACAATTAGGTCAATCGAAATATCAGTAAGATTCCAACTGCTACATTTGTTAGGATCTTAACCATTTTAGTCACAACCTTTGTATACTGTAAGGTGGTACTTGTGAAATTAAATAAAAAATGAAATATTTTGCATTCAGCTCATGATTACTTTTTGGCACTAGTTTCTTTCTTTTCATGTTTGTTTACAGTACGTTCAGGGGGCATGCCAGCTCCTCAATTACCTCAATAAATCAAGTGATTTAAGCAGCCCCTCAAATACCTCCTGCAGAAAACCACAAGGCTTATCCAGAAGCATCTTCTAGTTCCACAATCATTTTACCTATTTCACAGGATCAAAGAGAGAACCGATGCATGTATTTTGCTGAACCTTTGAGCTTTCACTTAAGTGACTGACTGAAATGTGGAAAGGGACTCACTTTGGGCAACTAATGATGGAGAAAACAGAGCGAGACAGTCAAGCTTCTGTACTGTTGAGTCTATTAGAATGCAGTTGAGCTATCATTCAGTCAGTCTGAATGTAGTTTGGAGTCTGCTCAAGTTTGAATCCAAGGTTAGTAAAAAAGTTATATTTATTAATTCTACCATATTTTCAGCCCTTTAAGGAGCACGTAAAAGCTTTTTATTACTATGATTATTATATTTAATGACAAATGAAAAAATAGATTCATTTATGTTGTGCTTACTGACGTTGAAGGTACACAACGCTCTGGTAAAATGCTTGGTTGGGTGTTATTGTGAATACGCTAATGTGGCTAACAGTGTCAGACAATTTTTATTTATGTGTGTCAAGTTTGAGAGTTAGATTAGTCACAGAAATGTTTGTTTTCACG
>NC_050523.1:17718716-17736019 GCF_002922805.2 Oryzias melastigma | reverse complement strand
CTAGATTATAAACACGGCAACATGAATATGCTAATGGAGTGTCTTTTTTACATGTCACTGACAAGACTGAGACTTAGCGTAGTCACAGTACCGTTAGTTTTAGTGGTTTCACTCTGTATTTTTACATGTTGCTAACAAGATTGGGAGTTCCTAGTATTGTAATTACACTAATGTGGCTAACGTGTAATGTCCATTACCAAAAATAAATATACTTCAAGTATATGTTTTAAGGTATACTTAAGGATAAAAAAGTATATTTCTCAAAGTGTATCAAGTACACTTAAAAAAATATACTAGGAGTTTACTAACAAGTATACTTCTTGGTACAAAATTAGCACACTTTTAGTTTATAAATATATACTTAGAAGTATACTTAAAGTAACCTTTCTGGTATTCAAATAGTTTAATGGAAATAAAATGTATTCTAAGTTTATAAAAGCACACGTTGAAGTGGACTTTTAACTTTTGGTTTTAGCTTAGCAGTAATATATTTCTATTGATTAGTCCATAAAAATACATTTTTGATAGACTGGAAATATCCCAAGAATACATCTACTTCACTTTTAATGCTAAGAAAATGTTTGAGGATAAAATATAAGTATAATCCATGTATACTTAACATTAACTAGTAAACATGAACTTGTAAGAATACGTAAGAAGTAAGCTAAAAGCTAATTTTAGTTTTAAAAAAGTATTCTTAAAACAAACTTGAGTAAACATATTTATTGGTAAGGAGTGTTACAAACAAGTTGTACGGTTACTGTAAACACAGTTAATAAAGACTGACCTAATTCTGACTCTTTGGTCTAACTTAATGCACCTTGTAGTTGAAAAGTTGACCATTCACTGAAAGGTCTGATCCGGTGCGCGCTAGGGTCTGGTGCTCCCTTTGGTCAGTAAATACGGCACTAAACTATAAAGCAAGATTGACAAGTTAATACATTTGTAATGATTGACATTGTTAACTCAATTTTAAAAATAAATAACAGATGCAGAATGAATTTCAAAAGGCATTGAGAATATTCTAATGGCTGTCAAGGCTTTTGTCACAATATTAATCTTAAGGAGAATCCACTTTCATTTCACACCTCATGCATAATCAGTCATTATGTTTAGTGTGGTCCATCTTAATATATTTCATTATCGGTTTGACACACGAACAAGGTCAAATTTGACATGGGGGGAGTCACATTCCCATTTTAATTGTTTTGTTAGTAAGTAAATTTTGATTTGACCACCTGACCACATGTGTTTTGGACAGGATTTTATTGTAAGACATTTTTCGTGTGTATAAATATTGTCAGACACCAAAACAGTAGGCTCTGAGACAGGAAGTGCATCACTCTGCGGACATTAGGTAAAGAATGAAAGTCGGAAACAAATGTTTACAAATGTGCAAAAATAGCCGAACCTTCAACACCACAGAAAATACCTTGCACATAAAGACACAACAGTCTAGCAATGCATCCATCAACTCTGCTTTTCCAAATAAGAAGCTATTCTCTGGTGCAACACGTCTGCTCTGATTGGCTGAAAGCTTCCATCCCAACATAAAATCAAATTTAGTGCAAAATCTTCAGATCATCCATGTCCAATGATAGTCATGACAGAAATCATAAAAGACAGTTTGTGTTTAAAATTCTTTCTGTAACACTTTTTAAACCAAGTTGTGTTTTCTGTGTAATTAAAGATTCCATCAGTAAATCCTACTTTGAATATGTTTGAATTTTTACGATATAAAACCTCATTTAAACTATATCCACAATCACACCCCCAAATAACATTAGTTTATCCCGTAAACAGTAGAGATCACAGAACAATTTATGTCACACTACAAAGGCTCTACAGTCTGCAAAAATGAATTTTGGCTTTACTGCATTAAAAAAAACCCTAATGAACACCCTTCTCTCGGTCCATTTGGTTTTTTGAAGAAACCAAAAAGACAGCTCTCTTTGAAAACAGTTGATCTTGATCTGTGTTTCCACTGGACGGTTATTTGGATTTTTTACTAGTTGATAATGATGTCAAAAGTCACTGTTGTCCTTTTCCACTCTCTCTTTGAAATCGAAAGTCTGACAAAGTGTGGTGCAAAAAGTCACCAAAAATATTAAGAGAACAAAATGATCAAACTTTCCTGACTAAAACTAGTAAGGAATATTTGAAAGGGTTGTACTTGAAAGCACAACTACACACAGTCACAGAAAGTAAAAAAGTACTGTAACACAGCTTTACATGTATTATATTTTTCTGAGTATAAATCACATTTTTTTCATAGTTTGACTGGAGGTTCGACTTATACTCAGGTGTGACTTATTTTTGATTTATTTATTTTTAATAAATAGCAGCAACCGCTAGAGGGCACTGTAGGTGTATGTATCAGTATTTGCTGCTAAAAGCAACGCAGAAGAAGAAGAACTGCTCAGTCTTAATCCAGGCATGGCAAAATTGTTCCAAAGCAACATAATTGATGTAGAATTCAATGGATTCTGTAATTTAAAGGGATTTAAAGAGCTTACTGGGTTATACATGTTCTTATTGATATCTGGTGGCTGTAGTGCAACGGTAGGGCGTTCAATTCCTGATCACAAGGTTACAGGTTCAGTTCCCCGCTTGCTCAGTCATGGGTCGAAGTGTCCTTGGGCAAGACACTAAACCCCACATTGTCTCTGGTGACAGGTTGGCGCCAGTGTTCGGCAGCGAAGTCACCATCAGTGTGTGAATGGGTCTGTGACTGGAAAGCGCTCTGGGCATTCATGGAAGGTACGATAGCGCAATACAAGTATATACCTTTTCCTAGCCCTTATACAGGAGTGTAACACCTGCTTGTAACCTGGTGGTTAGCTTGTAAACTGACCTGGTTTTATGTAAATTTAGTTTTTTTAAACCAGTCTTTTAAATTGTAAGCATGTCTTTATGAATATAAATAGTTGCTGTTACCAAAAACAAAGTAAATCAATTATTTTAAGATTATAAAACAGATGTCTGATGGAATTACTGTGTGGTTTTATTGACAAAAGAGTTTTTTCTGACAGCATGAATTTTGCGTCAGAACACAAATTGATCAGTTGAACTTTAGCAGTGATTCAATACGTATTTTTTAAATTATTGCCAAACTGTGATCCAGTGCCCTCTCATAATTTTTAGCCCTTATGGTAGTTTTTTCTCTGCTAAAATGTGATTTTTCTATTTTAAAAATTTCATGCTGGTTAATTTCCTGTTTGCTTTCAGCGATAATTGCCAGTGTTTTTTGCGCTTACTTAACATCTGCTGTGATGAATAGCTGGTGGGAGTGCTGTTTCCATGAGGGAGCAGCCGATTGAGCATTCAAAAGTCCAACTAATGGATTTGGGCCCCAAATGACAGGCGTTTTGGGGAGGAAATGTTGAAGCTGCATGACCAGAACAAAGCGAAGAAAGGCCGCAGGGTTTGATTGTCGTGGGGACTGTCATGGGGAAGTCACACAAAAGCGGTAAGTGCTGATTAAAAGAGCAAAAAATGACTGAAAATGTAATAATAAATGTTGCAAAATAGTAAAGACAATGCAAATCTATTACATATGTTTCGATAACCTATTAAGAGAAATAACTCTAGTTCGTGATACACAGTGGGGTTTGTCAGAAATGTTCTTTTTGCCTCCCTTTGCTCCTTTTCTGCTGTTCACTTAGGAAACCAATCTAGATGCATCCATCTCCTCTATTTCTTTACTGAATAGATCGGGGATTGATCTACAACATTTCCCTTGTACCTAAAATTTGTTTTGCTAGTTTCTCAAACCTCTGAAGAAACTAATGCAAAGGATGTACTATGTGACTGTATGTCTGATTCCCCATAGGGACAGTGTGGCTATTTCTCAATCACAGTGTCTTCGGTCACACAACCAGTCACTGAAAGACAAGATTGTTTAGGAAGACTAATGGGAGCTTATTGAGGAGTTTACAAGCAAGAGCTCAAAATGAATCTGTTAGCAGTAAAGTTGTCTACAGGAAAGGCTGCAAAAACTCCAGCAGAGCAGCGTTTAGAATCTTAAAGTCCGAGTGAAGAAGAGGAACACACTGATTCTTTTTAAAAAGAGCCATGGAGTTTAATTGCTTTTTTTACAGTTTTAACTGTGAAAGACGTTTGGCACCAGAGTCATCTGCCGTCCAACATAAAGAAACCTGACATTCTCTCTGGATTGCAGCCTTTTGTTACACATACACTTAAGTTAGAAGTATTGTGAAAAACTCAGTGGATTTGGTATACAAAGTATTTGCTTCAATTCCGAGATTTTTGGTAGGAAAGGCAATAGTGTTCAGGTGATAAACTCGCCTCATTTTGTGTTTCCACATTATGGCCTCACTGTATTCAGTGTGCATTAATTATGGGGACCAAACCAGAAATGGATATGCAGCACCAACTGACCATAGTGCCCCTTCAGGTTGGTAGTAGGGAGTCAGATTTTACAGATGAGCTTGGTGTATCTTAAACTGTCATCAGCAGACAAGTATTAAGACAGAACTGCTGGCAGAATTTTGACACAGACCTACGAGTTTCAGACCACAACAATGACCTGTACCAAAAGACCTCTGTACTCAGACATGGTTTAGCAAATGCCACACAGCTGCAGGCCCGTTTATAAGTTGTGAGGGGTACTGTCGTTTGCAGACTAACTATTCACAACTGACTCCACAGATACCAAGACACTGCTGTGAACATTTGGAACAAGACCATTTGACCTTTGCTAGAAAAGGCAAGGTCATCATGATCCCCAGGGTTCACTTTGGTGGAGGACGTGCAACGGTCTGGGCAGGCATCACCAGTCAGCACAAACTGATTTAGATGACCCAGTCACTGCACGTTCTTACCTCAGAGACATCATAGAGCCGTCATCATCCCACAGCTCCACCAGCTTACTACCAACTTTCTGTTCATGGATGATGACGCTCAACCACATGTTGCAAGAATCGTCCCAGGTGGACTTCAGGAAATGTCCCCTGACCTGAACCCCATAGAACACATCTGGGACCAGCTAAAGCAGAGACTGGATGACCGTACTCCGCCCCCAAGGGATCTGGCAGAACTGCATGTAGCACTTGTGTAAAAGTCTAACGAATTGTATCAGAAGAAAATGAGGCTATTAACGAACATGAAATGTTGCTCCAGAGTATTAAAATAGTATTAAAGACACTACATCTTCTAGCAACCACAGCGCACACTCCCCAGATGATGCTAAACTGACTCTCATGGCCAATCACCCACAGGTCACTTAAGCACTGCACAGTGCCTCACTCGGTGTGAAGTATTGTTTTGTGCCACTCTGCCTGCATTACTGAGCGTTCCATTCTGGACTTGATCTCCTGTTTTCTGACCATGGTTCATCTCTGATTGCTTGCTGCCTGCCCTGACCCTTGCCTGGACCTTGACAACCCTAATCTCTTCTTGGATGATCCCATACTCGTGATTGACCTCTGCCTGGTGATCCTGATTTAGGTTTGTGGACTTTTAGCTGTGCTTCATTCCTGTCTGAACTAATAAACTTGTTTTACGTGGAACCAGCTGTGACAACCAGCTGTGACAACCAGCTGTGACAACCAGCTGTCTGCCAGTTTTTGACAGTAAATTTCATGCTGATTAAAATATTTTTCTTACTATTCATTTTTGTAAATTCAAAAGAAACTTTTTATATTTCATTAAAATTCAGACAGAGACTTTGTTCAATAACAATCTCCCTAACCTCTTGAGCGTAGTGTTGTTGAAGCTTCATTAAGTGCCTTAGTCCTAATTCTATTTCTCTTTTTAGACTCTCTGCGTGTGCATATCAGTTCCTTTCAAGTGTGTCCAACTCCAGGCTTCACAGTACATCATCTTGACTTTTATTTTTATTTATTTTTTTAGACAACCATGTAATTGTTACTTCTTTTTGATGGAACACACCATAATCAAGTAATCGGCAGCTTAGATATATGGAAACAAACAGAACAATACCCCAATATTAAGACAGGGACTTGAACACTTGATTATTGCACTAACTGGTTATACTGTACATATTACAAGGTGGGAGAAATAAACATTCTACTGCTCTGGGCAACAGCATTTCACACAGCACATCTGGGTGTTAATAGTGCAGAGTTGTGAATTAAGCTGAAGTTTGTTTTAGCATCAGCCTTGTGTTGATGACCTGTTGAGAAAATGTGTTTATGCAAGTATAACATCCAGGTTTGAGTCTGTATAAAAAATGTGTTAAGAAATTATGGTTATAAAAGTCCTTGATCTCACAAGCTAAGTGGAAAGTATTAATGGTGTAGCATACAGTAGCACTATCAGTGGCCATGCTCAAATATGGGGGATTACAAGACCATGAGACATCAATTGCTTTTCTAAAAACACATTGTTTTTTTATTGCATTTACATATATATATATTTTTGTAAAGCAAATAAAAGGATAACGAAAAACAGACATATTTTAACAAATGGCTTGCAAGTCTCAGTCAGAGGTTTTGTGCCCATTTTAAAAAGTATGTTTTTAAGAAAGAGGACATAAGTCTACCACAAGGAAGAGGGAAAACACATGAATATGAGTTTGACAGGAAGGTTTACACTACCAAAAAAACCAAAAGCACAGCTATAAAACTTCAAGTTAGTAATATCAGATCACTGCAAAAATAAGCAACTCCATCATGAGCGGCAACATTGCAAAAGTAATAGGAACAGAAGTAAACTAGTTCCACTGTCAGATCAAAACAGCCAAAGAATAAGGAAAAGCAGGAACAACAACAGAAGCTGAGATGAGGGTGCATAAACGCTGTCACCCTCTCAGAATGGTCTTCTCTGGGGACCATAACCAGACGAAGGGGAGCGCGGTCGGTCGAATGGACTTGACAGGTTTTTCCGGCGGGGCTGCCCATCACAACAGGCTAAAAGTGATGCGTTGCGATGGGCACAAAACCTTCTGAGGAAGACAGCAGGCCGACGGACAAAACATATCAAGGTAAACTACATCTTCTGCCTTTCATTTATCTGGCAAAAAGAAAAAAATCCCAGCATTTTACCCCTCCAATCTGGGTTCAGTTTAGCAGGTAGATGAACAAACTAATGAGAAGCAGGTTTTCTGAAGATTTATTTCCCCATCAAGAAATGTTTAACTGCATACAAAAACAAACATGTCTTAGCATGATGCTAACTTATTATCGATTTTTACATAGAGCCGCTAGCGGCTAAGCGAACATGTCCCGTTTCTGGATAGACTCCAGCTTCATGCAAACGCCTCAGGACAAAGTGGTTAGAGCTAATTGATGGACATGTTTACCCAACTAAATAATTATTGGCATGGCTCCACATTCTAGAACGGCTGTGTTGGTTTAAGATGATGGCACGGGCGTTTCTTAAATGACTTTCGGTTTGAACAAACATCCTGTAATTGTCAATGCAAAACATGTGTGTGCTTGTTATAATCAGGAATGAAACCAGCTTTTTAAACACATGCCATCTACAACATGTGACCTGTGGAACATGAAAATATGATGAACAGTTGCATGTGCAAATGCTGTCGAATTAAGTAATAGGGTGGTGTTATACCCTTACTTAATGTGGAGAGAGTAAAAAAAGAAGAAATGTAAAAAAAAGACCATCTTTGTCCATATGCACAAGTCAACTAAGTTAATTCTTTGGAGAGATCAGTTTAACTTTTCTGACTTGTACTGATGAGTTCTTGAAAGAAAAATAGTTTTTTTCATGTTTTTCTCATAAAATGTATTCATAAATGATAGTGCAGACAAATGACTTTGAACTTCTAACTACTCCATTTAGAGTTAGATTTGCAACATTATTTCATTGCTTTAAAATGTTTCTAATGTTTCGTCATTTTTGTGCCATTGTGCTACATATCTGCACAGGATCTGGGCAGTTTAGACCAATTTCTTATTCATGTCTTGCCTGGATGCTGGTTGCATCATCGCCTCAGTGTGGGAGCATCATCACCTGGTGCTGCTATTAATTCAACAGCTGCTTGTAAATAAACTCCTAACCAGTTCTAGCTACCGAACGTCTAGGTTCTTCTCTGAGGATTTTTAGATATCAGCTTGCCTCGGTCAATAAAAACATCCCAGGGAGGATTTAGCATTTGTCTCTAAGTTCCATAATCATCCGGCTGTGGCTGATTGGTGCTGTCATCCATGAAAACAAAACAATTTCAGAATTATGCCTGTCTAATATCTTTTCATCACAACAGAGTATTTGTCATCGATGACATGTGACTAAAACATTGGCAACAGGACAGGGAGTTGATGAAGTCCAATAATAATAAAGTAATGCAATCCAATAATTTGTCAAATAAGATGTCAAAGTCTTTGAGCTTTAAATTTCCAAGTAAAAGTGACTGATATTATCATTATGCTGTACTTGTATCAGGTTTTACCGTAACCGAATATGTAATGGTACTTTTCGACATTTGATTTTGACGATTGATTAGAAGCTCTACCATCCAATGTCATTTACTATTTGATAATAACCTACTGACAAATAAGTCACTTCTTACCACTATATGTGAAGATTTAAATGTTTTTTTTTTTATTTAAATTTCCAGACATCTTACTTTTTCATTTTATGCAACGATGGCCAGATTTCATAAGGTGAAAGCATGTGAGACCATTTGGCCTTACATCTTAATATTATTTATTAAACTATGTAATGAGTATTTTTTGCAATGGCTACTTCCTCTTCTTCCCATAGAACTAAAATAAATCTTAATATTTTTTTAACCAAAATTACTGTCAATTTGCTCATTCCTAGTTAGCTTGTTGAAGTTAGCATGTTTCATCTCTAAATATTAAACTGATATTGAAACAGCTGCAGTTTCTTGTTTCATATTTCACCTAAAAAATATGCCAATTTCCACCTGTCCTGGAAGCAGTGGCCCTCACTGACAGGTTTCTTTTTTTAATTTCCATTTGACATTTTAAAGTGAACCAGCATGGACACATAACAGTGTTAGCACAGGTTTTCCATTTAATTTAACCCCAATCTAAAACATACACATAACTTTTTTAAAGTGATAGTGGCTGCTTATTGTTGATTTTATGAAAAGAGTCTGGGGGCCAGTGAAAATTTGAAAGTGGCCCACATTTGGCCCACGGGCCGGACTTTGGGCATCACTGTACAAGAGGTTGTACCTTTATCAATAAAAAACTAAGAGTAATGACAAGTAACAGACTGACAAACTGAAACTTGTTCTAATAAGGTACATTTCTGAGGGTTTATGATGATATTTCCATGGATATATGTAGCCTCAATTTGGACATTTTGTTGTTTCTACATGGTGCCAAAAAAGCAGTTTTTCTTTCACCTTGACGTCAGTAGCACTGATCTACTGCCAGTTTGTTCTTCTCACGCATGCATGATGACAGCAGTTAGCTGTCAATGTCCTAAATCTTCTTCCAGCCCCTAAACCAGATCCTCAACACGTAGATCTCCGGTTGGTCTTGTCATTATAGCACCATTTTTATCCATCAATGTAGCTCTCCTTCATGTTTGACGACATAAAGCCTTCACTCATCCCAGTATAATTAATATCCATCAACCCTCACTGTAACTCCAAATGGATGGGTTTGCAAGGTGATCTCATGTTCATAGAACATTAGAGGCATGAAGCATGTTATCACGCATTTGCTTGCGAAAAGAGCCATAAAACTTCAAATAAAATCTTACTTGTCTGCAGTTTTTGTTGGTATATGGTATGTGACGCTACAAATTACGGGGCTTATAAGTGAAGTTACTGATGTGTAATAATGAGATCCACAGTCAGTGTGTCCATACTATTTCAAAATCTTTCTTTCAGACATTGATTTTATTTTTACTGTTTGCCACTTTACTGACGACTGGAGTTTGCTAGATGATTTTATGGGATTGGATGGTGCCGTACTTTAGTTTGATTCTAATACAGCCTCTTCTTACTTTGATGTTAGCAGTAATGCATTTTAAGATTTAAGATTTAAGATTTTACTGTAATAAATAGAACTGATTTAAATTCTTATGGCATCAATGAGGAAAAATATGTATTCTGTTGCTACACATCCCTTTCCCCCAGCACAAGTTTCGATTAATGTTCTGTTATGAAGAAAGCGTAATCTCTGGAGTTCAACAGGGCAGACTGGCACTGTCCTGATTTCCCTTCTCAAGCATTTACCATGCATACTAAATGACTTGGTCTTGTCATTGCACTCTTTGTTTTCTTCAGTAAACAAATTGCTGCAAACCTCTATGGTATTTAGAACATTTGCAAGCATTATTGTCATTTATTTCTTTGAATAAATTTATAGTGGGGACTGTAAAAGAAAATGTTTACTCTTGTTTCTAAAGTACAAAGGGGTAATATTTCAGTGCAATTAGCACAAAAACTATTACTAAAAAGAGGAAACTGATCAGCAGCATACATACTACATGCTTTAACTTGCTATTTCTTATGTATTCTGAAAGTTAGCTTGTTCATCTTTACATATAACACTAAACATTAGTTGGAATCATGCAAAAAGGCTGTTGAGCATATTTATTGAAGGAGTTTAATCCACACAGATCTAAAAGATTAAAAAAAGCTTGAATCGCTGTTCCCCTTCAAGACAGTGTCACACTCCTATAACTCTCTGCACATAGAAAATCGAATAAAGAAATATTTTAAAGAGGTTTAAATTTGTCGAAAGGAGTTAATTTGTTTTGAAATTAACAAAACAGTTAATAGTTTTGGTAACATTTTAGATGAGTTGTTGCAAAACACTCAATATAATGTTGACAATGATGGTTACTACATTTATTAAGCTTTAAGCAGTTTATTCATTTGGCTTTTGTCGACAACGGTCTCGATTTAGATGTTAATTATTCTTAAGTATGTTAACAAACCTTATGTGACTGGTGTCAAAAAAGCTTGTAAAGGAGTGTTACCAAAACTTCAGCTTGAACAAGCAGTCTTGAATGATGCACATTCCAGTTTAGGGTCATATCTTGCTATATTAGTACTACTAACACAACTGAACGTCTCTTTCAAGCTGGTTGTCTGTTAATTGTCTTACTGAGTTTAGGGATGTGACTGTAAAATAGAAAATCATGGTTTCCTCAAAGAATTGAATTTCCTCAGTGTAGCACGTACCACGATGACACTCCCACCACCGTGCTTTATATCTGAATGCTACTAAACTCACCTTGTAAGTTTGTCTTGGTCTTCATGGTTTTAGTTCTTGGTCTGATTTTTCAGCCAACTGCTGAGCTTTCTTCTGCATTATTTTCCGGTAAAAAAGTATTTTTGTTCTAGGATGGCAGCCATGTGACGACCAGTTTTACAGCATATGGTATGAGTACTGACAGGCTGACCCCCCTCCCCATCCCAGCCCTTCAACCTCAATACTCGCAACACTTTTATTTCAATAGACAGGCCCTGGATTTTTTGCTGAATGTGTGCACTTGACTTCTTTTGGTCCACCAGGTAACCGTTTTCCCTCTGGCTGCAGGCTGCAAACACAGCAAGGCGTGCTCTGATGGGAACCTGTCCTGTTAATTCACTGTATTCGTCTTGGCCACCAGACTGCAGCTCACTCTCAGAGTGTTGGCAATCTTATAGACCATCTATATGTATAGAAACAGTTCTTTTTGGGGAGTTGTTCTGAGAGTTTTTTGGGGGAGTTGGCATGCTGAACTTCCAGGAGCCGAAAGTATTAGAGCGATGCTGCTAAATAGAGCAACTCAGGAAGCGAAACAGGACCAAGTCATATTTATGACTGTGTTGAGGTATTGTAAGGGGGCAACACATTTACATTGGCATACAAGCTGTAAACCGAATATTTTACAATTTTTTCAAAGTGATGTAACACCCATGTCATTCCATGGTGGAAAAACTAAGTTATATAATATTTACAGAACTGTATGAGGTATTTTCACTTTGGTCGATACTCTAGATCTCTTCAAATTTTATAGAAAATAAAATTAAAATCATGAAAAACATATTTTTCTCATGTTTCTTATCATTTTTATTTTCTACTAACTGCAAGCTGCTCTAGGATTCCCACAAAACATTTCCCCAACTTTACCTGTTTTAAATTCAAAACAAAAGATTTTTAAGCATTTTGTTTAGTTATGCCATTTTGGGGTAAAATAAGAAAAAAATAGTCATTTTTTAGGACATAGTTTTTGCAGAGCGGAAGTTCATCAGAAATTTGCCTCAGATTTGTGGGCAGGACTGTTGGAGTGGAGTAAGCCTTTTCTCACTTCCCATCATCACTTTATTTACAGTGTCTCCCACTAGCTTACACCCCCTCACACCCCCAACCGATGCAACAAAAATGGCGAGCAATATTATAGTTATTCAGCCGTACATGATGGCATCACAGCAGGGAGCTTGCCGTATGTCACACCTACAAGCTTTTCCAAATGGAATATTATCGTCTACAATGATTTGAATACAAAAATATTGAAAAATATAACTTTAAGCTTAATATTTGTCCTCCATCATGAGAAAAATGCCAGAGGAACATGTGAAAAGCACCAAAGATTTACTCACAATGGAAATACCCTCTGTGATAATACAGCCCAAAATCTGATGTTCATAGATATGGATGCCAGGTCTTGAAAGGTTAATTTTTCTTATTTGTTCCTGTTCGCTGTAAACGCTCTCCCAGTAAAGCACTTCAAATTATGAAAGGATCGCTACAAACAAAGCTGCCTGGCCTTGCAGTTTAAGGTTCTGCTTCTCTTTAGACTTTCAGAGAATTTTTGAGACATGACTCTAAAGTAAAACGTTGTGCCTTCTTACTGATGAAAACCAACCATAGAGTTTAGACACGCTGAATCGTTTCTCAACATGTGCCTTGTGCTTGAAATGATCATTAATCTGCTTGTCAAAAACAACACTTTGATCCTATTGTATGTTTGTCTGACTGAAAATGTATGAGGAGTTGCTAACAATTAGGAAACACCACAGTGAGATTAGCACCACAGAGAGGACGGCCTTCCACTCTTCGTCAATATTAGCATTCTGCCGTCTCTTCTAGTGTCATCTGATAGATAAATGAAAATGCACATGACTTGGTGCAATCAGCATCTGGCTGTGATGAGTGAGAGGTATTGATTAAGTGTTGCTGATGTTTGCAGAATCAATTACCCGACACACTGTGGATCTCCCTGCATGGCGTTTATTTTTTTTTT
This sequence comes from Oryzias melastigma, assembly GCF_002922805.2. NCBI lineage: Eukaryota > Metazoa > Chordata > Actinopteri > Beloniformes > Adrianichthyidae > Oryzias > Oryzias melastigma. The sequence continues at coordinate 17,722,858 of NC_050523.1, read as the reverse complement.
TTATTTTTTTTTTTGTGAGACTGCAGCTCTAAAACGTTAACTTTGACCACTGAAAAAAGATTTTTAAGAGGTGAAATAGGAAGTTTGATACATCTCAGGGGGTTTGCTATATGTAATAATAAAGCTATGTTCACGCCCCCTCTGGAACGAGTGTTCAAGCAAATTAGTTTAATAAAAAAACACGTTTCCATCCATCCATCTTCTTCCACTCATCTGGGACCGGATCACAGGGCAGCAGTCTAAGCAAAGATGCCCAGACTTCCCTGTCCCCGGCCACATCCTCCAGCTCCTCTGCGGTGTCCCTGAGGTGTGCCAAAGCCAGCTCAGAGATGTAGTCTCTCCAGTGTGTCCCGGGTCTTCCTCGGGGCCTCCACCCAGGGGTATATGCCCGGAACACCTCCCTAAGAAGGCGCTCAGAAGGCATCCGGACCAGATGCCCAAGCAACCTCAAAGACTGCGAGCTCTCTCCGGGTGACCGAGCTTCCCATCCTATCTCTAAGGGAGCACCCAGCCACCCTATGGAGGAAATTAATTTCAACCGCTTGTATTCAGGATGTTGTTCTTTTGGTCATGACCCAGAGCTCCTTACCATAGGTGAGTACTGGAATAAATCGAGAGCTTTGCTTTCTGGCTCAGCTCTCTTTTCACTACAACAGACCAGTACAGCGACCGGAAAACTGCAGACGTCGCTCCAATCTGCCTGTTGATCTCACACTCTGATCTTCCCTCAATTGTGAACAAGACCCCAAGATATTTAAACTCCTCCACCTGAGGCGGGAGCACTCCACCCACCAAGAGTGTGCAAACTAACCCCTTCTTGAACCGCCATGAAAACGTGGTGGAAGGCTTTGAGTACTCAAATGATCTCTGGAGCTAAGCTGTCTGGTACGGTCTCCCATGGCAGACACATCCTGGGTGACGAGCCAGACAAAGAGTGGTTCAGAACCCCTTTATGAGTAGCACTATCACAGATCCAGTTACGTTTCCCAGATTGACCTCACTGGGGCCCAACCCTGGAGCAAAGCCTGGGGTTGGGGCTTATAGGCAAGCGCCTAGTGGCCAGGGCTCTTCTTAAGGGCCTCCTGAAGGAGCAATGTGGGATCACTCTCCAGTGGGCTCACCACCAACAGGAGAAGTCAGAAGGGGCTGGTGCATTGTGGAGTAAGGCAAGTGCCTCATCGGCCCAAACCCAGTCATGGAACAAACTCAAGTCCTCGAGGGCCGATGTCCTGCTGGTTTTCCAGTAACCCTGCCTTATCTACTGCTGATTACCTGGATCAGGTGTGGTTAGCCAGTAAAAAGCTTCTATGGCAGCTTGGTTGGAAAACATGAAGGACACCGGGCCTCCAGGGCTGGAGTTCGACACCTGTGATTTAGAGACTCTGAATTGTAAGTGACAAATGGATGATGTTGCTTTAATTCACTATAACTGTTTGAGAAATTGATCTAGAACACTGTAAAAGCGAAACATTGGATCAATTAACAAAAGCTCTGTAATGTGTTGCTTTTAAAATATTAGTTTTGTTTCAAGTGACGTTTTCAAATTGAGTAAACCATCAACTCAAAGGATAAAAACTAATATTAAATGTAACAAATTACAGAAATTTTGTTAGTTGATCCAATGTTTCACTTTTTTCATTGAACGATCAATTGTGCCCTGGAATTATATAACACTGGGTCTTTCATATATCTGAATAGAGCTGTAAAAAAAATCCTGGAGCAAGATTTATGAGATCTTCACCACTTCGACTTTTCCTGCCAAGCCTCTTCCAACTGTAAATGGTGGATAGACACTATAGAGGAAAAAAAAAAAGGAACTTTTTTTTTTATGTATCCTGCATTACAAAAAGCCTACAATTAAATGCTAAATGCAAGTTAAAAATCCCAGTCATGTAACACGCATTGACTTCAGTGATCCATGCGAAACTGTGGAAACCTTAGAGGGTGGGGGCACAAAATGAGTCACTGTGAAATGGGCCTGATTTTCCTTAAAGAGATAATCTTCCACTCAGGTACCATAACATTTTCACTTTCTGCATTAAATGGCAGCAGGGGAATGAATCACTTGGCTCGTTTTCCCCTCACCATAATCCACAGCTTTGCCTCGGCACCAGTATAAAGTGCATTTTATCTTCATTAAATCAACAAGCTTTAAAATGCTTCCTACAACCTTTAAACCTTAAACGTCTACATTAAGATGCCAGTGTGCAGAATTATATGACTCTGTTTCGCCAATGGGGTTGTATCCAATCTGAACAAGCCCACTTCTAATTCATTGTAATGTAGTTGATTAAAATAAACTGGATCAAACAGATGGAATTGTGAAATTAAATTAAAAAAAATCAAACATATGATCATTATAGCTGTGATGTCAAGTTGAAGAAAAGATCTGAAGAAACACATGAATAACCTTTTTGTAGAAGTCTTCCTTCTTTCTTTCTTCAGTGTTAAAAGTCTCTCTGTCAGTGGAGATCACTACCAGTGATGTGTCTAAACAAATTCTTGAGTTTAGATGTTTAAAAACAAAATCCTCCATGTAGAAATTGATGCTAAACATTATTAAAGAGTAACTGGAAGGCTGCACTTGAATTGCTGCCACTAATTATCTATTATTCTTTATCCCTGGTGTAACAATCTTCGGGCTCATCAGCGCCCTCTGCCTTGTGGCATGCGTACTGCAGTGCGGCAGGCGGACTGTCTGCCTCACTTAGTGTGTTTTAAAGCACATTTTTAGCGGATAAAAAGACTAAATGAGTCACAAACTGGCATCAAGGTAATCAGACAGATGGTGAGAGATAAGCAAATTAGGTCATTTTAAAATAAAGCATCTTTTTTGATTATAGAAAGAAAAAACAGCGCATGCGTAGGCTGCCCACAACTCAGCTCACCCAGAACTGTTTGGCGTGTTTGAACAGGAAACTCGTAAATTTGATGATTTTTTAATGAAGAAACTTTGAAAATCCACACAGAAAAAGGTAATCAAAGAAAAGACGCAGAAAAAAAAAATTTTGATTTTCATTTTTAATTTTAAAAAGTATATTAGTTCTATGTAATTTATGCATTTTTTGAGCTATATTTTGCAGGTGAGGCCGTACTTCACCTGCCTCCTCTGACTGCCCGACACTGTTTGTGACATAAAATACACTGGGCGGAATCAACTTAAGGAACATGATTCAATTAAGAACACAAAATACTATTTATAATATCCCATTCAAGAAATGACTAATCAAGTTTTAGAAGAATAAATATAAAAAACAAGCAGACATCAGTCAGCAACATGTCTTAAAGCCAAGCTCTGTCAAGATGTAGGGCTGTTTTTAGAGAGCTTGGCAAATATATTTTACAGCTCTGTAAAAGCAACATTCAGAAACTACAATAATTCCTTCAGAGTTTTCTCATCTTTCCTGTGCTCACATAAGTTTCCAACAAGTAATCTGCTCTTGAGATGTTTGGTTGTAATTCTAAATTATGTGACAGGGGATTTTTTTTCAAACACTGTTTAGATCAAACCATATTACTGATCTGGTACGTAAACAGGTAAAAGCAGGTTTAGATTGAAAAATATATGACAGTAGAAAAAATTAAAAACCTCAACAAATGTAAACAGAAAAATAGGAAAACTTTTTTTCTATTTTTTGCGATCTTTAATCTTTATTTTTTATATATATATATCTTTTTAAATTCATCCAATGAGGTACTTTTAAATCAATGACGTATGGCTCTTTTCATTTTTTGTTTATTAAAAAACTTTATTAATGTAAGGGTCGGACAGATGAGGCTGAGGCGTGTGGATCCAAGTGCAACCAGTTTATTTTAGGTGAGGGCAGAACTAAGGCAACGGGGGAAAAATACTAAGAGAGAGTTGGTAAAGGGGTCGGGAAAAGGTAAGGCTTCACGGTGAGGAGTGGGGCGAAGGCAGGTTAAATAATAGGGGACTGATGAGCAAATGAAACACAGGTGCTGGTGATAACAGGTGAGGGAGGCTCCAGGTGAGGACTGGGGAAGGTGAGGGGAGAGCTCCCTCTGGTGGCGGAGGGAGGGAGTTCCAGGCTCATCATGACAGAGCCCCCCCCCTACGAGCGGCTCCGGAAGCGAGGGGGGAACCCAGATGAGGCGGAGATGGTAGACTCGGTGGAAGGCCG
>NC_050523.1:17685354-17717509 GCF_002922805.2 Oryzias melastigma | reverse complement strand
GCAGAGTCAGCGACGGCCGATGAGAGTCCGGAGGCGGCTGGCGAGAGCACGGACACGGCCGGCGAGAGCCCCGAGGCGACCGGCGAGAGCCCGAAGGCGGCCGGCGAGAGTCCGGAGACGGCCGACGAGATTCCGGAGACGGCCGGCGAGAGCGACAGGCGCAGAGTCAGTTACGGCCAGCGTGGACACGAGGGTAACGGGTGCAGAGTCAGTGGTCAGCAGGCCTCAGGCGGCGGCGGATCCGGGACCACCAGTGGAGCTGGGCGTGATGCGTCCGGGACCACCAGCGGAGCAGGGCGTGATGCGTCCGGGACCACCAGCGGAGCGCGGTGGCGGCGGCGGCGCCCTCTCTTCGGGACCGGAGGAGAGGATGCGCGCGCCTCTGAGGCAGCCCTGGAACGCTCTGCCTCCTGGCAATAGCGCTCCAGGCGGGCCATGTCCCGCTCCACCGGATCCCAGAAGAGAAGCTCTTCCTCCGGGGCGTCCATGGCTTCCTCGACCTGGTTGCTGGATCCTGGCGTTGGTGAAGCCTTCTGTAAGGGTCGGACAGATGAGGCTGAGGCGTGTGGATCCAAGTGCAACCAGTTTATTTTAGGTGAGGGCAGAACTAAGGCAACGGGGGAAAAATACTAAGAGAGAGTTGGTAAAGGGGTCGGGAAAAGGTAAGGCTTCACGGTGAGGAGTGGGGCGAAGGCAGGTTAAATAATAGGGGACTGATGAGCAAATGAAACACAGGTGCTGGTGATAACAGGTGAGGGAGGCTCCAGGTGAGGACTGGGGAAGGTGGCGGAGGGAGGGAGTTCCAGGCTCATCATGACAATTAACCTTTGTACTCTAATGGGGGATTGACGTGTTGTAGTGTTATGGGAATGATAATTAAAGAAACGTGGTTCTGGACCGACAACCCAAGAAAGGCAGTGAATCAGAAGCTGTTTACATTCGGGTGTCGATCCAATATCAATTTGATCCCGGTCAATATTGCCGATATCAATATCAATATCGATATTTTTTGTAACTGCGAAGGATCTTCTTTTGAATTGTTTTTGATTGCAGTAAATGGTTTTTTGTAAGTTTCCCTTTTTTGGTGATTTAATAAACATAAAAATAGAATTAGGACAATATTTTCAATTAACTGGAAAATAGTTTATATATATATAAGGGGGTTTATCAAAAGAAATTACAGTCAACCCATTTCACATATGAGCAGAGTCAGTTGTTCCACTCTACACTTCCTTCAAACCTTTGCAGCAATTAAGCTAATGAGCCATCAATAAACAAGCATGCCTGATTCAGAGCTGTGTTGTCCTCACAGTCTAATGGATGACCAGACCAGAGTTCTGCTTTCCTTTTTTTTATTTTACCTTTGACGTCTGCTCAGCAGCCGTTACATTGGTCACACTTGTTTAGCTGAGTATTGATTTATTCAATTACAAGGTAGCAGCACCACCGGGTAAGTCACGAGGATCTAGACTTAGATGTAATTGTAGTCATTTAGAAAACACTGCGACCAAACCGACTTACAAATGTGGATTATAAAAAGCAAAAACTGTCAGCCAACACATTATAGATTCAGCCCTGTAGAATTCAAGCATCTCAACCGAAATTAATTTCTATTTGCTTAGGTTTCCCATAGTTCTAACCACTTTGTGAAATGACAGAGCAGAAAATTTGAGTGTAAAAGGATTATTGTCCTGTTAGATCATCAAGTTGACCAATTAAAAATGAGTGAACAAGAGCATGAACATAAACTGAATGGTAGGGTTTGATTTTTATGATCTTGTTTTTCTTTCTGGAACTGGAAGACGTTTTTTTCTGGCAGGTTGTTGATAAAAATCACACCCACGTTTCCGGCAGAATTTGCAGGAACAACCGTTTCCAGAGTATTCTACATCGAGGAGGAAGCTGTATAAGGGCGGGAAAGACAAGGACTTAAAGTGTTTTAGAGATTGAGTTAAAACGCATCTCCAACAATATTTTGATATATTTTAAAGTGTTCCCAGTGGTCTAATAATTATGAATACTCTTTTTTTTTTTTTTTTGGCCAAAAAAAACAAAAACAAATCTGTGTTGTTTTCTAGGATATAGTTTTTGCAGAGCGGCAGGAATTTGTGAGAAATTCCAGGACATTCTCACTCCCCATTCTTCATGTATGGACTTATAGTTCGGGCCTCCTTCGCCTAATTTTTTGACATTTTGGGTGTCCACAACTTGTTTTCTGACACGCTGACTGTTTATTTTTTGACATACTGGGTTTTCCCATTAAATCAAAGGTTCTCGACCATTGGTAAGCGAGCACAGTGCTGTGTGCAGTACGGGACGCAATACGGGGCGCGGTACAGTACGTAAAAATGGTACTCAGTTAGGGTACCAGTCCATGACCCAGTTCTGGGTTAGGGGTACCCCGGTTCACATCCCAAAGGCTGGGGACACCTGATTGGAGTATGCATTTTTTTCCTGTTTGTGGCCCGGTACCAAACGGCTCTCGGACCGGTACCGGTTTGCCTGCAGATTGGGGACCCCTGCTTCTATGGAAACAGCCAGTGTGTCAAAAAAACAACGAGTTGTGGACTCTCAAAACATAAAACAGTGACGGGGGCTCGAATCATACGTCCATATATGACGAGTTGGGATTGAGAACACCTTGGAAATTCGCCTCTAAGTTGTTGACAGGACTGTTACCACAGAATATATAATATGTATATACATATACATACAGTATATATATATATATATATATATACCACTGACAGTGTTTCAGCAGTATGTATACAATAGGAACAACTGTTTGAGGGAAAGATAAAGCTCAGAAACATGATAAAGGCTGAGAAAAGACGAGGCATAGAACAGAACCCTGTGGAACACCAGTGAGAGATGGATTCCTGCTTTATAGTCTTTCTTTTCAAGTTGCCCTTCAAGATCTCAGGAAATAAATAAATTAAAATTTAAATCAAATTTAGTCAGAATTTCTTTGTTTCTTTTTTAAATCTCCATAGAAAATACAAAAAACGTTCCAGTTTGTGGAGTAAGTAAATGAATTGTGTGCAGAGTTTGTTCATGTTGGTGTTGAATACACAACTTTCTTCTTCCGTACAGTCTAAAGATTCCAAAAGAACTGGCTGCACAAGGGTGCAGAAAAAGGCCTTGAAGAAACAAAATGTAAGCGTCATCTATCCAATTTCCAGCATCACTTCTTCCCGATCAGGGTCACAAAGGTCCACCATTGTCTGCCCCAGCCAAACGATACAAAGGAACTGTACAATCTCTGTTCGTGGTTTTGGTCTGCCGGAAGGCTGCCAGGACAAAAACAAAAGAAACAGCAGTGGAAGTATGTAAGGACATGTTTTCACAACACCTGAGTGAAAATAAAAAATGAACATCTGAATAAATAGTTCATCATATGATCAAATAAAGAACATAGAAGTGTATTGAGAGTAAGATATTTAAAAGAAATGATTTAAGCGTTTTCAGGACTTCTTTTTGATGCCTGTTCTGTCCTAAAGACTAACCAAATCCTCCCTCCAACTCGGAGGTCAGGGTCCTCTGACAAAAAGGTGTGGATTTCCAGCTTCAGGTTGACACTGATTGGTATCACAGGAGGCTGGTCATGACTGAGCTCAGACGGGAGCAAAAGGTTGACAAGCAGACACAAGTGCACAGCATCCTCAGTGATGTGGAAGCTGTACCCGTCTGTCTTACGGGGGAGATGAAAGCTGAAACGCAGGGCTAAGCTGTTGATTTACCTGTGAGTGAAAGAATGGGGGCATATTTAAAATCATCTTCCTGTGAAGGGTCACTGGGTTCCACACTCAGGAAGAAAAGAAGGTGAGGACCAAAAAACACATGTAAATAAATCATGTGGTACAGACAAAAGCTGTGCTTTCACTCCTTCCTGCACAAAGTTTTTCTTTTGTACCGGGAACACGGTGCAGTGAAACTGTGAGCCCTTCATGCATTCTTTAGACTGAGGCTGCACACATCTCAAGCAGATCACACCTAAAATGGTGAAGTGGAGTTGGATTTATAAACAAAAAAAAGTGTAGACATTTTTGTTAATAGCTGAAATCATCCAAGTGAAAAAAAAAAAAATGCAAAGACAAAGCCCAATCTTTTGCTTTTCGTGTAGAGTTGACCCATGCATGTGACGTAAAACAAAGACTTCCTGGATGCAGAAAGATCTGAAGACATTTCAGCAGTTTTTCTGCATCAAGACTCACTCTGTAGCTTCTCAAACAGCTTCCAGAGGAAGATGCTTCTGACTTGCAGAACAGAAATCAGGCAGCATATGCTGCTGAAATGAGAGTGAGTCAGCATTATGTATATAGTAGGAAAAATTGTTTAAGGGAAAAATAAAGTTTAACAATATAATACAGATTCAGAAAAGAAGGGGACAAAAAACAGAACCCTGTAGAGCACCAATAGGAGTTGGGTTCTTCCTTAGTGTCTGTATATTAAAGTTGTCCTTCAAGATCCCAGGAAATGTCTTTTTTGTGAAAAACAAGTTAAAACTCCAAGAAGTTGTGCATGGGCTGCTGATTCTACCTTTTCTGTTTGTTTTATCTCCATAGCAACCATTTAAATGTTTTATCAGCTCGGGGCAGCAAAAAGGTCTATGCAATTTGAATTGGCAAAACTGAAATTTTGGATTACCTTGGCAACAGAAGTTTTTGTTAACCACGCCTACAATCCTAATATGTTCATATCCAGCGCATACTCCCTTCATACTCGTTATATATGGACGCATGATTTGGGCCATCTTTGCATCTCCTTTTTAAGTTTTGGGTGTTTGTTTTTTACGTGATAAAGATTGTTTGAACAAAAAGGTTTTTTTCCATATTGTGTGAAAACATGAAAATAATGAAATGTGACGGTTTGCGATAATATGGCCACCAAGCCGTAACCCATGTGGCCATCCCATTTAGATTTCCAAACATTCTTTGGATATCCTTAACGTGTGTTATGTTTTCACGTGTTGATGTTGATATATTTTATACACCATATGAGATTTTGACAGTTTCTCCTACTGTGATATCATCTTTTTTTTTCTTTCTTTTTTGGGGGTATTGGTGAGTTTTTGAATATATAGCAAGAGGGACATTTTTACTCAAAGAGGCATTTAGACAAAAAGATTTATAAAAATAATACGGTCCTTGTAGTCCAGTTATACTTTAGGCCATAAACATTAAAACCACAAAAGTGTAAAAATGTCCTAAATGAGCAACTACAGAGTCAGAACCTCCTTAAGTGAAAAGGTTTTGGTATCAAAGTGACTAGATGATCAGAAGACATCGTTACGCTCACAACATTTTTTTTCTAAATAATCCAAAAGTCTCTGAAACCAAAAGCCTCATCTGCCAAGAGAAAATGGAAAAAAATTCCGGCCAAAGCTTACCTCCTCATCTGTCAAAGACAGTGGTGCCGGCGGGCAACAGCGGTGCCAACATAACTGGCACGGTTCCATCTATCGATCGTCTCCTTCCTTATGGAAGTATCATACTGCAGCAATGTGCAGAGGAATTTCTCTGAATCCAGAAAAAAGGCATCCTGTGTGAAAGGATCCTAACACAAACCCTCTGGTGATTGTCGTGCCTGTGAGGTAGGTGTCCTGTTGCTACAGCTGTGGTCAAAGATCAAAATCGGAGTTGTCACTATAAATCTCTCAACACTCCATAAACTTCATTTCAATTTGGCATCTTTTTTCCTGAGGACATTATTTGTGAGGTTTGTGCCCTTTAGTTTGCTCCTCTTTCTTTGTTTTCAGTCGTGTTTTCTTTATTTCTTGTCGTTTTCAGGTTTGTTGTCGTCTCACCTGGTTTCATTTGATAATCACCCTCAGCTGTCTCCAGTCCATCATCCTCAGGGTGTTTACGTGTCTAGTTTCAGTTCAGCTTTTGTCAGGTCATTTGCTGTTTTCATCCTTTTTGTTTCTTTCTTAGGCTCACAGTTTAATCTTTCACATTTTAGCTTAATTTTTTTAAAGTAAGGCATACAAATCTTCATTGGTTACTCTGTGTAGAAGTGAGTGTGTACCCTCAAACTGGCTGTCCCCACCTTTGCCAGGATAGTAGGACAGTAGCCAGGATAGGCTCCAGCAGGCTCATGACCCCAAAATGTAAATGGATGGATCGATAAATATGACAGAAAATTTTGTACAACCTTTACATGTTTGGAGCATTTTGCTCAGTACTCTTGCAGAATAATGTGAACACTGTGAGGATAATGAAGGGGCTTTTCTTCTATACATACTAAACATTAAAAAAAAAAAAAAATCTTTGGTAAAGCACACATAGGCCTTAATTTCTGCTTAGGAAGATGAAGCAGCAGAAGCAGATGGGGCATAAAACAACAATACACCCATGAGGACTGACTTAATAAAGTGAACCCCTTCTACTATAGGGGTTTAGGCTTATTTACAGAACACCAGCAGCTGCCCTCCTCTCATCCCACACATACCGTATATCTAGTGTCAAATGAAACGGCCGTCTAGTGAGACTTTAGTGTTAGAAAGCAATAACATCGTATGCTTCAAAAGCTCCATTTTGAGAGGAAATTCCCGTCTTGATGGGCGAAGGCAGGACACATCCTGGGTAAGACACCAGTCTGTCACACTAATTATGACTGAGAACATTTTATATTCAGATCTTTTCTCAAAAAGGTAATTGAGAAAGTATTTTAATCAAAGTTGTCATCAAAAAAGCGGTTTAATACATCTTCGTTGAAACTCCTCTTTCCTCATCAGTAAGCAAATATCATCTTTTGTTTATTAATGGCTTGTTCGGTTATAAATTTGTGTCATTATAAGTGACATTGATAAAAATGATAAATTTTTATGATTATATGCTGGATTTTTTGTATAAACCTACAGTCATCAGGACATAAGAAACATATAAGGGAGTTTAAAGCAGTCCAGTTACTGTACAACAGTAAACAAAAACACTTTGTGGCTCAAAAAGCTTCTTTATTTACCTTTGTGGTTATAATAAATAATATTGTAAACAGTATTGGGAATTATTAGTAGTTTATTACATAATTTATTTAACATTTGGAATATAAATAATATCTTCTACTGCAGGATATTGGGTCTTCTGGATCCATAGAGGGTCCAGGGATTCAATGTCAACATGAAACATTTAAAATGTTGATGTTCTTTGTGATTTACACCACTAAATGATTACATCATCAATGTAGAAAAAGACAGATTAGACAAAACAATAAAGCTTATGTAAAAAAGACACTCAAAAACTCTCTAAAAAATCCAAAAGGATGCATCAAAAGGAACAATTTCAAAATATTTTAAAATTTATATTCTCTGTTTGAACACATAAACATTTTGTTTTTCTTCTCTTTTTTTACCCTAAAAATCACAAAACATGCGTAAATCCCCCAAAATATTTGAAAGTAACAAAAAACAGTCAAATGAAAGTATGTTAAATTAAAGAAAATTCATATAGTATAGTAGTATATTGATAGGAAGGCTGTTTCTAAAGCAGAGTTTTGCTTTTCTGCATGAATCCAGGAAATGCAGACAACAGAGTCTGTGTAACATTTATGTTTATGAGCCCACCTTCATCCTGCACCTTGAACAACATCAGAGCAGAGCAGAGCAGCAAGGTCAAGTTTGATACTCCCCAACAAAATTATTCATTTCATTAAAGGTCACATGGACAAACCAGGCGGATGCTGGAAAATTGTTTTTAGACAGAAAGGACAAAAAAAAAAAATCTCCTTTTCTTGTTAATTGAGAAGCACGATGGTGTAAGTAATGACAGATCTGATATTTTAGAAACAGGAGCAGTTCTGCTGGAGATGCAAAATGAAGACACAAGTTGAGTTATTAGAGAATGAAAGAAGAAGTTAGTCATTTTGAACAGTTTAGAATTAATCAGGTGAAACAAATATGAAGGAACCTTTAAAATGAACGAAACTTGTCAGCAGGGGGTTCATGTTCAGACAAAGTGTAATTCTATGTTCACACCGGGGACAAAAATGCACAAAAAGGCACATTTGAGTGACCAATTTTAATGTAAAAAGTCCATCTAAATGGATGTAAATTTGGACAAACTCTCACATTCACACATCGTTACTGAAGTTTACATATCAGTAAGAATAAAAAGTAAGTTATATTTGTCTTTGAAACTTTTAAGCATATTACAACCGTCAAGTTTTGGAAGACCATAGAAAAATCATCAGAAACGATTAAGGGGTTTTAACTCTTCAACAACCAAGCATTAAAATTTCTGCTTGGAGTTTTCTACTCTTTTTAAAAAAGAAAAAAAAGTCCTACAAATGTGTGTTTTTGCTCCTTTTTCAAGAAGACATGGAATGTTTATAATATATCATCATTTTAGAGTGTTTTTTTATTTCATAATAGTGTTGGACCAATTCAAACTGTAACAAAAAACACAAAATCAGAATGTGATTTTTAAATTTTTAGAGAGAAAAACAGTGGAAATGTACATGAACAACAGATTTTGTTTGTTAAAACCTTCAAATGTGTCCAGTATCAAACTGTTTACAGCAAGATTTTGTATTTTTCTCTCTAAATCTACAAAAAACCAATGCACAAAATGTAAAAAATATCTACAGACGCTTTGGTCACACAGGGCAGTTCTGTCCTCCTTGGCTCCTCAAAGGTTTTGGTGATGCTGCCAGTGACAGTCACAAGTTCCACACTTCCCGAGAGAGTTCTAGGTGGAGAATTTGCAGCATCAGTGGGAAAAGGTTGGACACCTGGGATGAACCTCAGTGGACGAGGATCTCCATCGCATGGTTCTGCACCTCTTCCACTGTTGATGATGTGGTGAGCAGCTTTGGTCTCTGACCACATCACCTGAACCTCCAGCATCCTCACGTTTTCTCCATCTTTGGTCCTCCAGCATCATCAGCTCACAGCCTCTCACAGGAAACTTAAAGAAAAATAGTTTTCATTTATTGTGATATTTATTTTCTGAACAAATGTTAAAGCGTGCTTATTTTATATTTATAATTTAAACACCCAACACATGCTTGGTGTGTACGTAGTGTTACACATGCTCACTCAAGCCACCACTTTTAATGAAAAGTCTATGTAAATGTATATTAATGCTCATTTTGGACTTCTCCACTCAAAACTCTTGCATTCACGTGTTGCCTCCACGTGTCGCTACGCTAGATTTAAGTCTGTTTTGGGGTACAAAACATGCTGACTCTAAATGCACAGCAAAAGTTAAACCAGTTGACCTTTGACTAATCAGGGACTTGGCTTTGATACTGACATAGTGTTCTTTTCAAAACACGGAAGTACCAACTAACTTGATCACAATGGAAATATTAATAATTGAATTACATGACAATATGTCTTTTTATATAAAATCCTGAGGTAAGATTTGCAGCGTTTTGACATCAAGCCTCTTCCAACTGTGAGAATATCCAATAGGATCAGGTAGCAACAGTCCAGTCTGAACACCATATGCTAAACAATGAATGTGGGTTCTTGAACACATGCCTGTTGTGTACATAGCTTAATATTTCTGAATGAGTTCCTTATTTTGATTTCATATGATAATTTACTTTAAAAGTCCATTCTAATCCATCCATCCATTTACTTAAACCAACCCTTGGGGTCACGGGGTTGCCAGGGCTAACCTAGCTACAGTTGGGTAAAGGTGGAGTAAACCAGAGCCAGTCCATTGTAATTCCAAACTGAAATCCATAACCTCTGACACTTCTGTTGCCTCTAGAATCACTTGTACGACAGTAAGCAGCAGAAAACCATCCAAACCTCACCGAATGCCTTTGCTTACTTGTGAATTCAAAGTTTGTCTAATAGGAGCTGCAGCCTTGAGTGTGTGCTTGTGTGAGCTCTGCCTTCACCTGCAACTCGATTAAGTTTCTGGAGGGGGAACCGAACCATGCAGGATTTTGGCAGGTGTTCGAGGTGAGTTTCCCAGACTTCACGTGATGGCAGAGCGACAGGGAGGCAGACGCGCGACGGCGCCCAGAGGATGAAGACGGACACATGACACAACGGAGACACAAACACAAATGGATGCTCAGTCATGTTTGGGTCGGGCAGGTGTGCCGACTTAGCCGGCGGATGGAGATGTGAAATCCGATTAGGCTGCATGCAGATACCTGGGAGCTATGGAAATAAAAACAGACAGTTGTGGGAAACAAAAGTTGTCGTGAAGAATTTTCCCTGAGAAGAAAAAGTTTTCAAGAAAAGTAATGCTGATCAGTTTTGATCTGGTGAAAATGTTTCTTTTGACATAATAATACATCAAAAATGAGCTTTTGTCACACAAATAAGGTATTTACTGATCAAGAATATAATGTGTGCTCAACAACATTTTGATCTATTCGAGATCAAAATATTCTATAAAATATAAATCTATGTTATTCAAAGATTCCGATTAATGTGGAATATAGAATATGCAAGCATTTTGTGGATTCTATAGCTGTATTTTTTTGCGTTCATCATATGGTTTCCAATGAAACTGATAGTCAAAACTGACTACGTTTCTGTGTTTCCTAATCATGTTTAGTTTCTATCCCTTCAAAATGAAAAAAAAAACTATCAATGTTGTTTTCTTTCAATTTAAAAATAAATGGTTGATGTCAATCAAAAAACTCTCGAAATTTTTAAGATGGTTGCAAAATCTAAAAAAAAAAAGTTCCTTTTTCTTTGAGGTCTTTGCTGGAGTGTCAAGCTGTTTCACAGAGTTCTAGTTTTGGTTTCTGTGAATCAGAACGGGCAGAATCTCACTGGGATAGAACTGAATGTGACATATTTTTTAAAAAGTTTAAGGGGAATTTAAAAAAAAATCCGTAAGTTTTAGAAAATATATTTTTTTGGGAAAATCTTGCAATATTTGTGCTCAGAGTGTATCACAACAATATGAACGTGGGTCAGAAAGCTTTCCACAAATCCTAAATGACTTTATGACAGTGAATGATCAATGATCAAAACA
This sequence comes from Oryzias melastigma, assembly GCF_002922805.2. Taxonomy (NCBI): domain Eukaryota; kingdom Metazoa; phylum Chordata; class Actinopteri; order Beloniformes; family Adrianichthyidae; genus Oryzias; species Oryzias melastigma. The sequence goes on along the minus strand of NC_050523.1, from coordinate 17,706,563 downwards.
AAACATATATTTTACTGCATAACAAGTTTAAAGGAAAAATCAACCCATACAGTTATTATTTCATGAAAAAACTGTTTTATCTTATAGTTTTGGGTTCAGCAAATTTGATGCAGGTCAAAAAAGAAAACATTCAACACAAACAGCATTCAGTGTAAACCCAGCATTAGCTTTTTAGCATCTGGGCTTTAGCTCCAGTGATTACATTCTTTCGACTACCGTAAATCTTTAACCTTTTATGCATTTAACCTAATTCCAAAGGATTCTGAGGCAGAGAAAAGCAGATTTGCACTAATATGCAACACTTTACAGCAGTGAAGTGTTTACACAGTATAAATCAGCTCTTTATGTCACCGTCATTCGACACTTTACGTTAGCAATTTGTTGCATACTGGCGCAAAGCTTCATATTTGATTTACCTTGATCGAGTAAATGGTTGGAAAATTTTATATATGTCACAGAGTTTGTGTTATTTCAGTGTTGCTAGCTCCCTCTTCTGTGTTAAAGGGTCAAAACGTTTTTTATTTTTTTTAAGCCAAATCCACCAAACTCTCAGTCCTGACGAAGCATTTTTAAATGCCATCGCCTACCAAGCATGATCTGTAGCTCTTCATAGGAAGAGTTCACCTCATGGAGGCTTCCTGCTGGATAATCCAGCATCTTTAAAGTTCAAATCATGCAAATTAGCAAGACTTGTTTCAGACGGTCATCAGATTCACACAAATATGGGTTTGCACCAGGTTAGGATTTTAAGTGTAGGTGTGTGTGCCAAGCTTGCATTACCTGAACTAGTTACTTATATACTGCAAGAAGGTCACAGTGCTAAATTGGTCTCCATGGTAACCAGGTCTAAATTCACTTCAGTCTAATACAGCATAAAAATATAGGAAATGGGCGAGTGCATGTTATCGTGTCGACGTGGACCAGGATTTCTGCCAAATATTTACAGTTTGTGCGGAAATCCTGAAGGTCAAAAGGAGTTCACGCTCCTGCAGTCAAAGCAGACCCAAGAAAACGACTCATTACGGCGCGTCTGACAACCGAAGTCATTCTTCATTACAAGACGGTCTCTCGGGGGCATATTTAAAGCTGTGATATTAGCCCTGTTAGCCTCAGTAAGTGAGCTAAGAGTTCTTCGTCATTAAGAAAAAGCGTCACATGAAGGATTACTGTCATGTGTGGAAAGAGCCCTGTTGTCAGAGGGGAACATTTCCTAATTAAAGCAGTTAAATTAAAGATGTTTTTTTTTTTCCAGAGTAAAAATGTGCACAATGTCAATAATAAAAAGAACTGCTTGAACATAATGAGGGAAACGAGTACAAGGATATAGAGAAGATAGATTTCAAAAGCAGGAAATGTGTCAACTGGGCTGCATTTATTTTCCACAGTAAATTTCCACGTTTGTGTGACTGAAGTGTTTCCTCTTCAAGAGCTACACTGAGAGGCAGCTCATAACATTTGAAGTTTCATGGGTAAAGCTCTTTTATAGTGATGACTCTTCGACACATTTCTCAATTCTTTTGATTCATTTCTTCATAATTTATTCCTGTTCACTCATAAAGCCTTCTCACTTCATTATTCTCCCTTTAAAGTCTCACTCCCATCATCTTTTGATCTTTTGTAGAAGTATTTAAATTTGAGCATTTTAATTTTAATCATGCCGTTTTTAGCCAAAATTTAAAAAAAAGAAAAAAAAAACTGACAGTTTTTTGGACATAATTTCTGCACTTCTTCACTTCTGCGTTCTGGGCGGGACTGTTGACATGGAGCAACCCCGCCCCTCTTCCCATCCAGGTTACTGAGAGCTCATGGTGGGGAGATTGTGTCCCACATAGAGCATTTTTTACAACTAATATTGGGTCTTTTTTATATTTGTCTGTCTGCTCCTGATTAGTTGAATAAAGAAGTACTCATAAATATACAGAAATGGTTCTTCAGACATATAGAAAAGAATAATTATTCTAAGTGTTCAGACTATTAGCATTACATTTCTGATAGCGTGTGATTTTGAGAAGGATTGTTGGATGTATTCATTGGTCATTTTAGAATTGTTGATGTTGAAGATGAGTTTTAGACATTGAAGGCAAACCATTTTTATAAATAAACCTTGGCTGGTGGACTTGTTGGTTGGTTCACTTTTTTGCTTTTGGCTAGTTGGTTGGTTGAATACATTCTTGATTGGTGGGTTGGTGGGTTGGTGGGTTGGTTGTTTGAATGGTTGGTCGGGTGGTTGATTGATTGGTTGGTTGGTCGGTGGGTTGGTTGATTAGTTGGTGGGTTGGTTGGTTGGTGAGTCGGTATGATGGCTGACTGGTCGGTCGGTGGATTGGTTGGTTAGTTGGTGGGTTGGTTGGTTGGTGGGTTGGTTGGTTAGTTGGTGGGTTGGTTGGTTGGTGGGTTGGTGGGTTGGTAATTTGGCACACAAATATGTGTGGTTTCAGTGGTTTCAGGGTCAGTGTAGCTTGAAATTTCATTTATGGTAGTTCCAGCTTGATTTGTTAAATTATTTTAACCAATAAAAGAGCTTTTATGTCTAATTATTAATGCCAGAACTCCTAATTTTAATGACCAAATTAGTAATTCATAACCTTCCTTTTTGTTCAGTTTAAGTACCTGGTTTTGCAAAAACTTTTTCATTAGCAGAAATGGTTTTATAATGAAAATTTGACGAATAAATTACCATGTAATGGAACTGTGTTGAATCAGAAGTCAAATTCAAATCAGATTGTGAACATATGAACGGATTATTTAGTATTTCCACAGTGATGCTCAGTGATGCTCAACGTGTCCAATTGTTACTTTTTATATTTCAGATATGTGGTTATAATGTTATTAAGTCAAAGATGTTACATGTCCTGCTGAATTCCTATTTGTCACTAAAATGAAACTGAGGGTCTTTGAATCGGTTTCTCTTTTGATTCTGGTCTTTATCTCTTCATTTACCTTCACTTCCATCAGAGTGCTCTTCTCCCCTCTTTCCCTTCAGCTCGCCTAAAGCTTCTCATTCATCCTCCGGCCCAGAAAAACCACCAACCTAAAGCTCATCCTCTTTCTCAACCTCCTTTTATACGATTTGAGTCTGGTCTGGATGGAATCGATTGAAGGCAATGATGTCCCAGAATCCTTCACTTCCACCCAGGAAAATACTCCCTCATTCACCTGCGTCAGAGAATTAGCCAGTCCTTTAGGAGGAGCTGCTTTCAAATGAGGAAGTTCAGGGATGAGATTCAGCTCGACACCTTTTGACCTTACGATGACCACTAAGGAGCGTTTATCATTGTGGGAAGTTGACTTCCAATAGGATGACCTCATGAATGGGCTGTACCATTTGCCTCTTGAAGGTCTTCATTGACTACTCCATTCTTTGTTTAAAGATATAGATAAAAATAGAGCAATAAACTGCTAAAACTTTTAAAAATGGAAGTCTCACTTTCTCAGAATTGTATCGGCTGCAGTTTGATCCAAACAGACAGGGAACTTTTTCTTCATTAGAAGATGGATTGACTTTTTATCTGCCGTTTTTCAACTAGACTGTGATACGACACAAAGAGACTCACACACACTCATTCAGGGGGTTGTGCTCCTCTGGTTGGGTGGGTGTACACACTCAACACACAAACATCTTAACCAGAACTATATCAACATATTGAAGGGCTTCTTATACTAAAGGAAGGCTTTTTATACTTTTATACAATGTTACACGTTTATACTTTGCTATAAACACATTGATGAAGGCGTTTTAATAAACCCACATGGAGCTCAAACCAGTCAGGAGACGCTTCAAGGATCTAATCAGTACTTTTCCACTGAAAAACAAAGCTGTAAATGATGTTGATGGCAGGAACAGGGGCACTGGCCACTCAAGATGGAGAAATGTTAGGTAGACTGTGATAATTGGTGCCACAATAATTTAGTCATAAACTGTTTGCAGTGTGTTTTAAAACAAATAGGGATTAATAACCCACATTCCTTGCTATGGATCCCCTTAGGCCAGGGGTGATAAACTCAGTCGCACAGGGAGCAAAAATCTAAAACACACCATAAGTCGTGGGCCAATTACGATAAACATTCGTTGAACAAACTAAAACTACATTAAAAACATAACTTTTTAACATAACTATGAATAAAAACAGGCAGGAATATTGTTCCAGAATAGATCAAATTAAATCTTTAATAAATTTCAATATTTTACTCTCTGTAAAAATATATTTTGTAAAATTATTCAAGTTAAAAATGAGCGCAAGATAACATCGGCCATTAATAACTATAAAATAAAATGACCCGGAGGGCCGGATGCGGCCCCCGGGTCTTGACTTTGACACATTTATATGAGGCATTTCTGTGATAAATTATTTAATCTCTGTTGTTGATATTTATGTGCTACTTTTGTTGTTCTTTATTAAGTGTTTCATTGTGTAAGAAAAGATTAGGTGCATAGTACTTTTTAAGTACTTTGAATTCATGTGGTGAGTTTATGTATTCATGGTACTTGTGTAGGAAGAGAGGAAATACCTTTCGAGTACTTGAATTCATGTGGTACGTTTATGTGTTTCATTGTACTTACAATGTTTAAGGAGAGATTAGGTACGCAGAAAGTAACTTTTAAATACTTTGAATTTATGTGGTGAGTTTATGTGCCACCTAAATACCTATGTAAGTACCATGTAAAAACACAGTAGGTACCTTGTAAGTACAAAGCAAGTAGGCCTACTTTGTATGTACCTCTTTGGTACCATAACTAGTAAGTACCAGAAACACTATACATTTTTTAAAAAGTCCTATAGTTACAATTTCTATCTGTTTATAATCCACTTTGAAATTTTGATAATATCATTCTGAATGCCAAACACTTGGCTTTATCATAGTACATTTGATTTTACTGTCAGAAATGATTGATGAATTGCCATAAATGTATTCTAAGTACTATTCTGTTTATTGTGTTTATATCCACCTCATACTCTGTAAAGTGAAACATTTGATCAGTTAAGAAAAGCTATGTCATTTTTTTACATTTAAAATGATCAGTTTTCAACAAATTAAAAATTTTAGTTAAATATTTAATTTAATAAAAAAAAATATATTTTTAATTAAAATAATTACAGAACTTTTGTTAATTGATCCGATCTTTTGCTTTTTACAGTGTATGTGTATACTTATTTAACTTATACTTATTGGATGTTTAGATGCTGCACTTACAGCTTGTTGCACTCTGGTTAGAGGCAAACTTTGTTATCTTGTCAATGACAATACAGTCTAATCTAAATATCTTTACATAAGTGGCATAATTTTATTATTCCAAGTAAACTAGCAAAACTTAAAAGTGACCAAAACATTAAGATATGAGATGAATTTAATTTATTCTTTGATGAAAAAGGACCTTTAAAATTATATGGTTCTTTTTTTTATGTGTTTTAACACTAAAATCAGTAAATAATTAAAATTACTAATGTGTTTGTTTTTTTCTTTTATTTAACATTTTTTGTACATGCATGAGTCAGTGTGAGGGTGCGGGGGGTGTTCTGCTCTTGCTTGATTTATAGAAAAGTCAAAGTTTGCATTTTATTCGAAAACTGTTGCTTCCTTTCTGGAAACTGCAGCTCGCTGCGGGTCGCTGCGGGTCTCTGCGGGTTAGCATCACGGGGTTAAAGTGAGGACGGGGTTAACTTTTTTTCCAAAAGCGTGCGCACAAAGCTTCAGAGCCAGAGGTCTCGCCACCGTCGTGAGTGTCTGCACGGATTCGAACCCGCTGCGCTTCAGAGGATTGTGTTTCCATCAGCAGGAAGCAGCAGTGCCCTTGCTCTGGGGATGATGATGATGCTGATGATGAGGAGGATGGGATGGTTTTTGGAGGAAGCCATTAAGCCCTCACAGTCCTGCGTTGGTGGATTCCACCTGTTTGGAATGGTTCTTGTGCGCACGAGGCTGTTTCCGGCCTCTCCTCTGCTGGGAATGCCTTCCACTTTTCCACTCCGCCTCTGGAATATGTGGGAAATCCAACGTTTGTAGTTTAACAATCAACCGGCTTGAATGATGAAAATCCTTTGAGATGAAAAGTGGCACTTTTGGGGATCGTCTTATGCTCGCGCGCGGCTTGTGCCTCGTCTCGCGCCCGCACAGCCAGTTGGAGAAACGCACAAGTTTGACGCGAGCTGGAGCCGTAGAGGGAGCGGGGGGAGCACTCGGGCCAAAGGCGGGGGGGCAGCAGGGGGACCGACGGAGCGGCTGGACAGGAGAAGCGGCGCAGCTGTGGCGCGGGGATGCTGGTGAGGATGATGATGGTGGCGAGTGGAGCGGCGCACCGAGCAGGCACCGAGCTCTCGCCGCTGCGTCTCCTGCTGTGCGCCCTCGTGCTGCTCCCGCCATGCGCCTTCTCGCACCCGCAGCCGTGCCAGGTGCTGAAACGGATCGGCCACACGGTCCGGGTGGGGGCTCTGCACGTCCAGCCCCGCTTGCTGTCCACAACTGAGGACTGGGGCGCCTTGGCGGTGGAGTTGGGCACGCAGGTGAAAGCAAGCGCCGGTGCGCCTGGATACGCCAACCTCAGGACTAAAGTCGCCGCCAACACTCAGAGGAGCGCCAACAGGAGCAAAAGCCAGGCGCGCCAGCGGGACTCCTCCAAGGAGGAGCGCGTTTTCGCCCCCAGAGACTCGGTCCTGCTGGCGGTGGAGGCTCTGAACCGGGCCGGTTTGCTGCCTTTCAACCTGTCCCTGGAGCTGGTCATGGCTGTGGGCTCTGCGCTCGGGGAGCTCCCCGCCTTCTCCTACTCCTCTGTGGGCATTCCCGAGGACGAAGACCCGCTGTCTTTTCTGGAGAGCGTGTGTCACACGGTGGTCGTGCAGGGAGTTTCTGCCATGATCGCCTTTCCGCGCAACCGGGAGGAGCTCATTAAGTTGGAATTCGTTTCGCTGTCGCTTCAGGTGCCGGTAGTCAGCCTTGTGCAGAGGGAGTTCACGCGCCACAGCGAGGTAAACAAACAGGAGAAAAACAAACTAACAAACACACTCATTAGAACTTAAACTGTCTGCAAAGATGCGTCATGCGTTAAGCTGCAACATCCACTGAAGGAGAAACGCTTCAGTTTGATGCATCGAATTTTGTTTTGCTTGTGAGGCAAATTTCATAAATGCATCATAATTCAGCTGCTGATGGAGGAGACTTTCCTCCTCCTGTCTCCAGCTTTTATAGGTAACACGGTCTGTTCCACTCCACTCAGTTTGGACTGAACTGCTGCTGCTAACCTTCACTGAAGATTACACCGAAAATCAAACAAGCTGTTGCTCCCAGAACAGTGTGCTCTGTCCATGGTGCTGAAAGCCAAGGCCGGATGCAGGCTCGGGTGAGAGGGGGGCAGTGCCCTCCTTTGATGGTGTCCCTGCCCCCCTTCAAAGGGGGACAAATATCCCAAAACAATCAAAAATAATAAATTCAGCCTCAACAGGGAACAAATCAGTGTCGTGCTTGTGCCCATCCCAAGCCCAATAAATGCAGTATCAGGATAAGAATTCAACATATAACTTTATAGACACATCAAATATAGGACAACAAAGATATATAACTGATATGGTGATAAGTATTCTATGCATTTTTATTCATCCACCAGTGGAGCTGGCTAAATCCACGCCAGACTTTCAGCCTTTTAACATTTGATTTCATTCTCAGCAGAAAACCTGACTGATGCCAAATGCTGTGCATTCCTCTGCACTCATAAACAAATGATCTGTTGGTAGAGAGAGTCTATTATGTCACGCTGTGTTGCATGATGGGGCATCTTGTAATACGTCCAGAGTGTGAAAAATGATGTGCTGAAGAGACGAGGCTAAAAAGGAGAAACAGAAAAAGTCTGTTTCTTAAAAAAATGGATTTGTGGTCTGCACAAAATCCCCTCTGACTGCATTTTTTTTTTTTGGAAGTATGGTACTTTTGAGGTTAACTCTGTCATCATGCTCTAACAGGACTCCGAATCCAATCTGAGGTCAGGATTTTATGTGAAGCTATTTCTGAGGTCCAGGCTCTTCAAAATAAGTCCGTTTTGACTCTAAATTAGACATAAATAAGTGTAGTAAATATATATAGAGAGTGTTTTCAGCTAAATAACCAACAGTAGAAGCACTGAGTTGTGTTTTTGTGATAGTGTGACTATAGGCCTGGGAGGAGGAGCCTGGCTCTTGCATAATGACAGCAGTCATGTGCTCCACTTCCAACCCTGATGCAGACGATGAATGAAAGTCTATTTTAAGAGTCAAAATGTTCATAGAAACCAAAGTTTTAGACATGAAAATTATTCGTTTTGGTGAATAGATATACTTGTGTTTTTAAGTAAAACAAAACAATGGATCTTAACAAATAAAGCCTGGAGCTACTTCACATCGCCCTCGGCAACATGCATTAAAGGGGCCACTTCCAATGAAAAGTCTATGCAAACGTGGGCTTCCACCTTCAAAATTCTGATGTTCATGTCCAGCTACACAATCGTTTTAAGACTCAAAACACTCAGGAATTGAACGCACGCTGAAAGTTTAACCACATGGACTTTTACCAATCAGGGATTTAGTGGTAACATGGATGACGTCCCCTTTATGTCCCTTTACCATTTGAAAATTAATCAAAGACGAGAAATTAAGAATTGCAACTAGAATTATGTGCCACCAAGTTTTTCAAAATTAGAAATAGAGCTGTGAAAGAAAAAGCCTGGAGCAAGATTTGCAGCACTATGACATTTTACTGTAGTGGTGGACATGAGCTAAAAAACAGAAAAACAAGAAGAGGAAGAAGAAGCCCCTCCCTGCTTGTCCTGTGTGAACACCAGGCTAGACGCACGTTTATCGTCTGTAGAAAAGATATACAGAAACATTTTCCCTCTCCAGGCTCACTGAGCGATCTACAACCTTGATATTTCCTGCAGGCCTCCTCTGGACAGATTTGCCCATTTTTCGCTCGAAGCCTGTATCCACTTTTAAAGGCAGTTGTGACTACGACATAAGATGCAACTGAGGACGACATAGACAAAAGACGAAAAACATGAGGTGATCATTTAATCAGGGGTCCTGAAACTCTTTCTTGTGAGGCCCACATAACCGTTTCCTTCTCTCATGTGAGGTCAGCTTGTAGGCTATCAGAAAAGTGTAACAATCACAGCCTAAATGTAAAAATTTATGTCTTTCCAGAAAGACACACATAGACACATTTTAAATAAATATTTTTTGTCATCTTTACAGAAAAAAATAATACTAAAACATTTTAAAAATTAAACCAATAAATAGTCTTATCGAATTATAGTTCAGACTGCAAGATAAAAAGTCAAGTTATATGTGGGTCTTGACCAAATTAAGAAAAAAAAAACAATTGCGCATCTCTTATCGTGTTTGGGGGCGTGGCCAAAGGTGTAGGCGGGCCGCCATAGTTTGGAAAACCCTGATCTAAACATCCCTTTGAAAGATCCACGCCAGAGTTCAATACGCTGCTGATGACGAAGTATAGTATTGTATTACTGGGATACTTTTAGGATTAAAGCATGTGTATAAAAGTTTAACACAATGTTTTGTTCTTTGGTTTGAGCAGCATTTTAGTGAAAATCAGGAGAAAAAAAAATCATATTTCAGTTTAAAGGATTCACCAAAAAAACTGCTAAAGTGGACAATTTCAACTTTTGACAATCTCAACTGCTATTCAGCCCTTCTGTATCAACAAGCATACAATATTTAATATTAATGTATTTACTTTAACACGCATGACATAAAAGTTATTATTATTATTATTATTATTATTATTAATGTAACCAGGGTGCATCCCATTGAGATTTAAAGCCTCTTTTTCAAGGTAGGCATGAATCAATACAATAATAAAATACAACAAATGTTAAACATATATGGTTTGTCCCATTTCAGGTCACATACGATTAGACATTTGTTCAAAAAGGCAGGAAAGGATATCCATTAAAAGATAAAGTCAGATGAGTTTGCATGTGAATGAGATCTTCATGTTACGCCAAATGAGGCTTTGATTTAAAGTCAACATAAGCAAAAACGCTTCAGAACATCACCTGCACTGAATACAAATAAAACAAGATCTCCCCTGTTATGAAGAAGGAGAAGAATGTCCTTACTGTACAAGAATACAAACATTAGATTGAAACCACATAAAATAAGTTTCTTTTTTTTAATATATTTTTTTATAAAGTAAAAGTGGTATGGCTACCCTCACAGCCTCGTACAGAACAAATACCATACCAACCCTTTTTCTATTATTGTTGTGTTTATGAAAAAAAAAAAAAAACGTTTACAAAACAATAGAGGTCTTTTTTTTCAATTGGCTGAATCCGGAGGATCAAAAAAACAATTTCAAACAACCTGAAAATGTTTTTTCTTGATTACCCAGATGAAGAATTTTGTTTCCTATTATGAAGCTCAGTTGTGTTATCAAGGTAGGAAATCATATTGACATTTTGAGGTATAATAAAAGAATCCTGGATGTTATTGGCAGAATACACAAGTTTTCAAAGTACATTTTTTAAAAGTTGTATGAATTAACATCTAAAATATTGAAAAAAATGAGATCTAGTTGACATCTTAAGAATTTTTTTTTTTTTTTGAGGGACGTATTTCACCCTCAAGAGGCCCAAAGTGTTTTAAGGTAAAGTTTAGTTCATAAAAGCTTCTTCATTTTGTTTTTTTATCTTAGTGGATTTGTTGAAAATGTCCTGGTTTCTTTGGAGTCATAGTCCTACTGTATTTCTAAATCTGATCCAATTATTTTGAATCACCTTCCCCGTTGATCTGAAATGAGTGCGGAGAGATGCTGCTGTTGGGGTTTTCTGAGCATTTACAGTTGGATAGATTGTCCTGAAGGGAGTCTTTATCAGCTGATTGGCAAATATGGCCATAGATGGCCTGTTAAACTATTTAATCTGACCTGCCAAAGTGGAAAAATTGATTTAAATTACCAGTAATTATGTTTTATTTTCCCTGTAGTTAAAGCGTCTCCCCATAGATGGTGTACTACAAATAAAATCCTTTTTGTCCAGGTGCAGAAAGTTCTTCTGCATTCATGTAGTTTTTGAAGATTTCTTGTTTTTCTAATATTCATGTGTGATTTCCAGGTCGGACAGTCATTCTTATGATTATTCCAACTCTACATGTGTTTGAGTTTTCCCTGACTGGCATCAACCCATTAGTGAAAATGGCACTAAAAAAATCCACAGTTTTGACATAAAGACTCCAACATGTTCTGCTTTGAAGTTTTTGTCCAGATCCCATGTTATTTTTTTCTTTTACAAGGTGAATTACCAAAGCATACCATGAATCTGCTCCTGGTCCAGCCCTTCTTTCAAATTTTAGAACCCTTTTTGGCATATGAGTAAAAAAAGTTGGCCCACCTCTGGTTTAAGCGATTAATGGATTCTAAGAAGAGGCAGCTTTGTTACTGAGATGCAGCATTTTACAGACGACAAGTGTTTACGCAAAAATGTGATTTATCTGATTCTGTTACAGCTAACAGATGCTTTTCTTATCAAATGAGTCAGCTGATGATGATGTCATTGGCAACATCTCCGGTGTTAACAAAGTTAATGATTGGACAGTCTGCTGCATTGTGATTACAAGACCTGCGATAGTTATGTTGATGAAAGGAAGTCTGAAAGTTATGCTGAAATAATAGTATGATCTTTAGAAAAAAACACGAAGACTAGGATTCACCATTATTTCACTTCCGGAGTTGTTGTTGTTCACCTTTACCCCATCAAGGGGTTGCCACAGTGATGATTCACATAGGCGGTTTGGCAGAGATATTTACACCGGATCCCCTTTCTCACACAGACCTGTGTTTTCTCCGAGCTGGGGACCAGCATATGGAGACCCAGGTTTTTACCTCTTTATGGTTACATATTTAGGCCAAATTTGAATTCTTCCCTACCTCTCCAATTGTAGGGGTCTTTAGAGGTGTCAGAAATAGCTTTTTTTAAAGGGATCCTCTGCCTTCCACAGCAAGAGTGTTCTGTGTCGCTTTAACTCATGCTATTTTTCCATAACTCTCTGTTTGGAGGGTTAAATGTTGGGGTAGGGAGAAGCTGTAGGAGAAGAATTCAGATTTGGCCTAAACCACATGTGAAGAGTCCTGCCTAAGGACCTGTAAAGATCATTGCACACCCGGGGAATTGAACCCTGATTTCCCATGTCTGTCCTTCACTTAGCCAACTGAGCTATTCAGCCACATTTAACTTTCACTGTCAATTTGTAAATATGTAAGAACTCCTGTTCTTTGATTTAAAAATATAATAAAATTTTTGTCTCTTTATGTCATGCCCTTGTAACAGACACGGTCAGAACATTTCTGTGTGCGATGAAAACACAAGATGGGCAATTCGTAAACGGGATTTTGACGATGACAGAGAAGAACAAAAGTTCAGGCAGAAGATTAAGCAGGCAGGGAGGGGACCAGATCTGAAAAGGGGTCAGACTCCCCGCAGCTCTTAGCAGGCAGGACACAGCTGGGCAACAGGCTGGGGCAACAAAGTCTATCAGGGGTGGTTGGTTCCAGGACGAGCAGAGGAAGACATCTTTTTGACAGTTCTCCCTCCAGTTCACAGGCTTGGATACAGCTCACAGGTTAACTCAAGAACCAGAGTTTTCTCACCGGACAGGCAGAAGTACAGACAGGGGGCAGACGGGGGCAATTCCAGGGCAGATCGGGGGTCAAAGCAGATTGGGATTCAAGCAACCAGGCTGGAGGGCTGTGAAGAGACAACAGCTTTCTAGGAGTAGTACTGTTGGTGAGCAGAGCTGGAAATAGGCAGGTGATGAAGGGGGGTGTTGCTGAGGAAGGCAGAGCAGAAACGGGGAGGGGCAGAATCCTGACACTGAAGGTTTAACCCCTTAAACCCAGAGCTTTAGCTTCTTTCATTTACCGTAACTCTTCAATCTCAAGTATCGTAAATCCATATTGCAATAATAAAACAAACTATCACTTGTAAATTTACACCAACATTGTGGGACAAAAAAAAAGAAGCAACTCCAAGTTTACTTATGATACCTCTAAAACATTTGCACTTATCTTAATGCTAATATTCAACTGTTTAAATGCTAATATGCTGGGAGGCTTTACTGAAGTTTCACTGCAGACTATAAAACCTACGGTCCATTCTGTGTTTTAATCCTTTCACACTCGAGATGTCGCCAGCAACACCAAACAATACAAACTCTTTGATCATTTACATGATCAGCTGATTATAATGAGGAGAAAAGTGACTTTTCACCAAATTATCAGCTAAAAGCTGCTTTTCTCCCTGGCAGAATCAGCTAATTTACTTTGATTATGTCAACGTTTGAAGACAGCTACAGACAGGCAGGATCCTAAAAGGATCTATTTACATCAACTGTTAGTTGCTGGTATAAAGGTTTATAGAGTTAACATTAAGTAGCTTTAAAAATCTATCAAGGGCCTTGGGGGAACACTGAAAATACATCCACAAACCAATCCCCAACATTAGCCGGACACGTTTCCAGCATACCTGCTGGATATAAAAAAAGAGGTGCAGATCCCTGGAAGGTTCAGCGGACAGTAGAAGTAACCCGATCCAGGATGCCGAGTGCTTATGTGAGACTACTAAGAAAATCACTTTGCTCCTGTATGACTCAGTCTGGTTTCTTTAGAAAATCCCATCTGAAGGCTGACTGCAGCTTCTTCAAAAGTGTCAAACCATATTTACAGCTTCAAGGGAATCTCTTGACTTTTTATTCTCTGAAATGATTTGACTTTTGCCCCATTTAGTTCCGGTTTAGTTCAAATCAAGGTCAGACAGATTTTTTTTTTAAACTAGGATTAATCATTCATACTGAAACATTTGATACAAAAGTCGGTGCACACCTTAAATGTCAATGATCCAAAGTCTGGACTTATAAGTAAGTCTGGATCCTGCTCCTCAGTGCACTGAGCAGGACTCAATGATTGGGGGAATGGGAACAGAAATCTCATTGGAGCACCTTGAAAATGAGCTATTGCATCTCAAGAGACAGACCTTTGGTAAATTCAAACCCAGAGAGGAGATAGTTTCCGCTGAGAAACGGGTCTGTGGTGCCAACGCAAGATGCTGTAATCATTGGATCGTAGTGCAGCAAAATAAACAAAGACAGCAAAGCCCAAAAACCAGAAGTGTAACTAGACTGACATAAATGGACGAGAACCGAAACATCCACAAATTAGAACCCAACTAATACCAAAAACAAGCAGTGTACCGGTGCAGGAATCTCCACGATGTATTCATGTCTCATTGGCTTCTAAACAAATTGCTGCCAGTTAAAGACTCAGCCTCCAACAACTGGGTCATAAACACTTTGTTTGCTGAGAATAAACTCACTCTGAAGACGATTCTGCAAAAACCGGTGTTGTGTGCAGAGGCGAAGAGAAGATAAGACGGGAGTGTTTTCTTTGTTTCCTGATGACTAGTTCATTTGAAGATTAAGATGTTGGTTTAGTTATGGCTGCTGCTTCTCAGCAGACACTTTCAGAATGAATGACTGCTCTGCCTGCGGGGCCTTCATGCAGCGTCTAAGTATCTATTCAATAATAATACTGGCAGTGGCAAAAAGAGGTCAGTAATATGAGAGGATGAGGGCCTGTGGTAACTCTTTATGAAGTTCTGCCAAGAGTGGAGCAGATATAAACTCACAGGATGGAAACACAGACATTTTTATAGTTGTTTGATGACTTTTTTTTAAACAAAATTAACTTTGTTTCTATATTGGACCTCTTTACGTTCAAATTTTATGTCAGACTAGATTTGTATAAGGCTAACTGTCATTCAGTGAGACTTTATAAACAACGTTTACAATAACTGTAGAACGTGTTTGTTACATGCTACATGTTAGCTATGTTAGAAGCGTTAGCATATTTGCAATCTCTGTAACTCCCAATCTTGTTTGTAACACGTAAAAATAAACTGCTACCGCTAAAACAAATGTCACTGTCACTACGTTAACCCCCAAACTTGTTAGAAACACGTAAAAAAAAACACAGTCCGACAGCGCTACACGTTAGCCATGTTAGCATATTTACAATTGCACTTAATCCCAACTTTGTTTGCAACACTTGAAAAACTTGATACCATAAACTTTACTGTGTCCACGATATCTCCCAACCTTCTTAGAAACATGTAATAAAAAAAACATTCTGATAGCGCTACAAGTTAGCGCATTAGCTGCGTTAGCATATTAACAATCCCAGTTTTTTGCAACCTTGTTTGAAACATGCAAAAAACAAAAAAACAGACTGATACCATAAAAACAAACGTTACAAAAGTTACTGTGACTATGCTAACTCCCAACATTGTTAGAAAAATATTTAAAAAAACCAGTCCGAGAGCGCTACCTGTTAGCTGCGTTAGCGTATGAACAATCCCAGAAATTTTCAAGCTTGTTTGAAACACGTAAAAAAAAAGCAGACTGATAACACAAGAAAAAACTTCACTTTGGCTGCCCTAACTTCCAACCTTGTTAGAAATACTTAAAAAAAACAACAACAAAAAAAACACACACACACACACACAGTCCGATATTGGTATATGTTAGCCACGTTAGCAGAATTACAATACCTGAAACTCCCAACTTTATTTACAACACAAAAAAAACAGCTTGGCATTTTAACAGAGAGCCATGAACTCATCAAAATCGCTTCGACATCAGTACGCACAACCAGAATTAATCCATGCATAGGCACTCCAGACTTTAAGCCTTTCAAGTGTGCCTTACAGTGCAGAAAGTTCAGTACATAAAATGCAACAACGTCACAGAAAAGCACAAAATAAATTAAAAAAGGTGCTACAATGTCCCGAAGTACAACGTGTTCAGACTTGACATACAAAACGATGAAGCATGAGCAAAACTGATTACTCCCAGACCATTAACAGCAGCAGATCGACAAAGTTCTGCACGAGGGACGTGCGGCCAACTTTTTTGCAAATTATTTCCTCCATACTTGCATGAGGAACAAAGAGATTGTTGCAGATTTATGGAGATTACAGTGCAGAGGAGCCGGGGTTGAGGATAAATCCTCCAGTGCTCCTGGGAGATGAGAGGAGGTGAGAGTCTCATGCCCTGTGGACTGCATTACAATTCTCCTTCCACGATACAGGGCTTCAAAACCTGAAGTAAAATATGTGATAATGTATTTTGTTAGTGCCCCTGTTGATGCTGCATCCATCCACTCAAAAGGGGAAGATGAAGAATGTCTTTTTGCATACCTGTTGGGCAGCGTGATTAATTGAAGGCATTTAATTAACCAATAGATTTATTTTTAATGGAGTTTTAGTGCAAAGCTTGGGTAAAAGTTTTAGTCAATTAGGATGAGCTTTTCTGCGACTTTACTTTTTTTGTGGGTTTTTGGGAATAAACAAGGGCATGACTTGCTAATCGGCTGGGTGACCTGCACAGTCTGTGCTGCGTAGTTTACTGAGGCAGATCAGCCGGCTCATGCAGTCTGATCTATCCCAGTGCATTTGATCTAAATTATTACAGAACAGATTGTGTCAACTCTGAAAACGATCAGCTCTGATCTTGTGGTTTGCTGAAATCCTGTGAATGCATCATCATGCAAAGGTTGGATTTCAATAATATAGAATGCAGATCAATTTATGTGTGTCACTGTTTTTAGAAAATCCATCACTAACTGTTCAATATATGAACTAATTGCTAGAAGTTTTTCAGGATAGCATGTGCTGTTGATGTTCACCTAAAACAATAGAACAGAATGTTCTGTGAACATCAAAAACAAACCATTCCAATGAAAATGTGGCTTTTTTATCATGTTCTTGTAGCATTTTTCACACGATGGAGGACAAATATAAAAGAGTTTAAGATTAAAACTGTATTTCTTAGTATCTCCTTAGTCAAGATTGGATGGATCAGGAGCAAAGACAAACCCGCTGTTTGAAAAAGCTCCCGAAGTCTCCCTTCTCTGCTCCATTCTGATGCATTCACTTGCAGACAAATTGATCCATTACTCTCTTGGTTCTCCTCATCTGAGCGGCTATCTGGCTCAAAGTAGTACAGCTGGATAGCTCGTACATTGCTTGTTATTTTTGTAGCACCTATAATGTTAGCTTGGGCTTGTCAGCTAGCGGGAGAGAGTGTAAACAAAGGGATCATGGGAAGTGAGTGCTAGCATACTTATGTGCTAACAGTCCCACTTGTTTTTTTAATCTTTCGGCTTATATCTCCAGGAGGTAACACAGTGAATCAGCTTTCAAAGATCTGCACATTTGTTTTGGTAGGATTTTTACACTGAACTACCCTCCTGACACAACCTTGTATTTTATCCGGACTGGGGACCGGCACAGGGAGAACCAATCTTGGCTACAAGGTTAACGGTAGCGTGCAGGGTCTTACCTAATGACCCAGACTGGAAGAAGACCATCGGCCCCTTGGGAAACAAACCCTGATTACCAATGTACCAGCCCTACACCTAGCCAACTGAGCCATCCAACCACCTTCATCCCACCCACAACTCAGAGGCAAATTTCTGAAGAGCTAGTTCCACGCTGCAGAAAATTTGATTTATGATAGCGATATAGGCTTTTGATTTTGGTTAAAAAATGGCAATTCATAATTAAAAGATCACTGCATGGGAATACTTTTACAACAGATAAAAATACAGTTGGACTGGGACTTTCAAGACTGTAAAAAAGACAATCTCTGTTATTGATCAGGAAAAAGTGTAAAGAGTGTGACTGGTTTGTATGCAGAATAAATAATGAAAATCTTGTGTTGATGAATCCCCGGATTAAAAAAAAAAAAAAGAAAAAGGCAATGTTTGTATAAATGTGGCATTTTTCCTAATCTACCCTCTTAAAAAATACATGCAAACACAGACAGCTAAGTATTTTCTTCAAAGTCCCCCTCCAATCGTCTTTGATGTATTGTTAAAGCGCTCCCAGTAGATTTTTAATTATGCTGTTTTTAGCCAAAATGATAAAAAAAAATAAAAAAAAAACGTCATTTTCATGGACATAGTTTCTGCAGAGCGGTGGTAGTTCATTCAAAAATTGCCTTTGGTTTGTGAGCGGGACTGTTGGAGTGGAGTAAGCCTGCCCTGACTTCCCATCATCCATTTGTTTACACGCTCTCCCACTAGCTTACAACCCCAATCTAACATTAGCATTGAAACAAAAATGGCGAGCAATGTCGGAGCTATCCAGCCGTACCGTTTTGAGCCACATACGGGCTTTTTCCAACAACTGCTCCTGCTTCACAATGATTTCAATAAAGAAATACTCAGAAATGTAATTTTAAGAATTATTTACATTTGTATAAGTCATCCATCATGAGAAGAATGCCACAAGATCATGTTAAAAAAAAAAAAAAAAAACAATTTTCAATGGAGTGGTTCTTTAAACACACAAAAATACTTTTTCTCAAACTGGTCCTTCCCCCAATTAAAGCAGTAAAGAAAAATTCTTGAGTGCATTTTTTTTTTTTTTTTGCATTTATTTTAATGGGGTTTTATGGGGTTTTACGGGAGCAAAGCCACCAAATGTAGCAGAATAAGTAAAAGATCTTTTTAGGCTGGAACATGGCCAGCAGCCGTTTTTCAGCATACAAAAAAATGAGTCAAATTAGCCAGGAGATGTAATCCCACCCGTGTGATCATTTGAGACATTTTTCCTCTGAGGGTGGCGGAGCCCATTTACAACACATGTCAGGAGTCCCATTCCCCACGTTCGGGGCAATTTCTAAGCACACACGCAGCCAAATGCAGAATCTGTTGCATTTGATCTTGTTCATTCCATCTCTTATTGAAGTGCAGCGATATGGAATTTACCCAGACAAGCAAGCTAAAGATGAAACATTTGCTTTGTGTTTATGAATGCTCTCAATCCGGCTTTGGCGTGAAGAGTGGGGGATCACAGGCTTCACTCGATGTGAAATTAAAACCCCAATGATTCGCAACTTTATGAATCATCAATGACTGTGGGAATTCACTTTGATCTCAGGGTGGTCTCCAAAAAATACAGATTCTGGGTGTGTTTTCTCATTGGCCAGAGAATAAAAAAGTAGCATGAATATAACTCTTAAGATGTAAGTAATGATATTCATGGGAGCAGGAAAGAGGAGCTGAAATCCATTATATCTAGCAGACGTTTTTTTTCTGTTGGAACAAATTGAAGTCTGAGATTGAAAGTAATTTTTCTCTTGAATTTACCAACCTTTGGCTCCTTTTTCTTCCTTCTTCTGTCTTTCCCCTTGTGTCCTCTTCTACATATCATCGTCTGGTGCTGATTTCTTTCCATTGTCTGCCTTCTTACCTCTCAACGCACCTCCATCCAAACCTCAAATGCTGTGTCTCTCCCACCGTCAATCACTTGCAACTAATTCTGTCTTTATTGCCTCTTGTCCATCATTATTTATTCATTTGAATAATTTATTGTGTACTTTACACAACTTTCACTCTTCTTCCACCCCCTCTTCCCGTCTGGCTTTGCAGAATCCTCTTCATTTCCAAATGGCGATGCGGACTGTAGAGGCTCCGCCCTCGCATCTCCTCTACCGCCTGCTGATGATGAATGGCTGGTGGGACATCAGCATTCTGCTGTGCCAGGAGTGGAACATCAGCGACTTCCTCTTCCTCATCAAGAACAACAGCCGCTTCCACCTGGGCACGCTAGTCAACTTGACCGCCACGGCTCTGTCGGCGTCTTCATTTCCATCCTCGGCGGGAGCTTCAGCGGAGGCGTCCTCCCCTCCTTATTTTACCTCTGCGGCGTCATCTGCTTCATCTTCCAAATCAGACCACCAGCAGGTGCTCATGCGGCAGCTGGAGGCCCTGAGAGAACCCTCGTCCATTAAAGGGGTGGTGATGTTTGGGTGTGACATCCGCGAGGTGAGGCGTCTGTGGGCGTTGGCCACTCGGATGACTCTTCCAGAGTTTCAGTGGATCTTGGGGGACAGCCAGAATGTGGCAGAGCTGAGGACAGAGGGGTTACCTTTGGGGCTTTTGGCCCACGGTGTGATGGGATCACCTTCCCTGGATCACTATGTTCAAGACTCTTTGGAGCTGGTGGCTCGCGCGGTGGGCAGTGCAGCGCTGGAGAACCCTGCCATGGCGCTCATTCCGGGAACTACCAACTGCATGGATGCACAACAGCTTAACGGCAGCTCAGGGGAATTCTTGGCAAGGTAAGAAACGATTCCAGCTATGAAACCTGGTTTGGTAACAATGCAGTTCATAGGGGTCACAAACGGGCAGACAGCTGGTTCCAGGTGAAGCAGATGTATTAGTTCAGACAGGAACTGAGCACAGCTAAAAGTCCACAAAACTAAATCAGTGTCAGACAGGCAGAGGTTAATCATAAGCATGGCAGCATCAAAAAAGAGACTAGAGTTATCAGGATCCAGGCAAGGGTCAGGGCAATTAGAGAAGAAGCAGGGTCAGAAACAGAAGATCAGGTCCAGATAAAAACGCTCGGTAATGCAGACAGGGTGGGACAAACAATACTTTGCACTGAGTGAGGCTCTGTGCAGTGCTTGCCAATGAGTATCAGCTAGGTGGCATCTGGGGAGTGGAGTTGGACCAACTGGGAGCTATAGTGTTAAAACTCAGGAGACGGCTTCTGCCGGTGACCAGAGGGGAAGACAGAGCCCTGGCTCCTAACAATAGGCTTGCAACGATTCTTTTTCTCAATGATTTGATTCAAACCTCTATGTTTGGTCACAGTTTTGTTTTGGTGCGATATGTGATTTGTATGCACAAAACAACAACGTTACACTAAAAGTTAAAGTTTTCGTTTGTTAGTAAGCAGGTCACAATGTACAAAAGTAGCAGTAAAAAGTGTTGTACCCGACTCTCATACAGACGTTCAAAATGAATCAGCGAAATAAAAAGTTTGAAGAAGTGAACAACCCTGGCGAGGATTTCCAAACCAAAGCACCTTCATGTTTCCCTTTGTTTTGACCCACCCCCCCCCATAACTGCTGGCCAATCACTGAAGAGATCTTTAGTCATGTGGTTTTGTATACAAGTTTTGGTCCAGAAAACAATAGTCTGCTTGACTGCAATCTGAATACAGACCAAACGCATGGTTTAGGACTCAATCTGGACTAAATTAAGCGGACTTGATCCGGAACAAATCATTTTTTTTAGTCTGAATACAACCTTAGTAAAATTAAGTTTACAGAATTTGTTCCTAAAAAGAATTCCAGCACATATTTGATGTTTTTTTTTTTTTTTTT
>NC_050523.1:17684088-17685312 GCF_002922805.2 Oryzias melastigma | reverse complement strand
ATATGAGATTGACCTATGTGGGTGCTGTGGGTTTTTGGTTTGTCCCAGCCTGTGGAGGGTCGTATAGAGGAGCACATGAGTGAATTGCAGTTTGCTTGTGACTCCTATTACAACCATTTCAAGGGATGTCATGATAATGGAACATGCAATAGCCTTGTGTGTGTTAAGTGTATCGTGAAGTATTTGTCAGGATAATGTAAGTTACACACGTGACATGTTGTATTTGCCCTACGCCACACTCCAGTCCTTAGTGAGGTGTGTGCACTGGCTCCTTACTGACCGCGCACAAAAGCTGCATGCACAGGGTGTACAGGTGATACTTGAGTCCCCTTAAGACACAAACTACCCTCTGATTGTCTAATTTCCTAGATTGTAAAAGTCGATCTGTGCACTAGGACACTTGAAAAGCACTAATGGGATCCCTGCCCAGAGTTTTGGGGGGTTAAAAATGAAAAATCCGAATGACGTACCTGTATGTAACCTATTCACCCTCACTTACCCTAACATGTTACCTAAGTATTACCTACGACCCACCACATGCCTGTAGAAAAACTTTGCACAAAGATGTTTACTCTACAGGCTCACTGGGCAAACTACAACTTTGATATTTCCTGAGGGCCACCGAACAGATTTGTCCAGTTTTGCCGTGTCTGCTCCAGTCAGTGTTTGATTTTGGTGGTCTGAAGTTTTTTGGGCCTCGCTAGAATTCCACACTGTCGGGGTAAATTCACTTTAATATCATGATCAACACAAGCTGTCAAATCAATAAGGGTTGGGACATGTGAGCAGAGTTTGGTTGTGGCAAAGGATTATAAAAAGAAAAAAAGGACCCTACATGCAAAGCACATTTTTCTGTTATTAAGCGAAAACACAGACGGAAAATCCGTGTTTTCATCTAAATTTAATTTAGTTTTTAATCAATTATTTTATTGATTTTTGTATTAATTTACTAATCACTGAATATTGTTAAGGTGTGTTGAACACTTTTTACTGAGAACACAACACTACTCTTGGAAGTTGAGGTTTCAAAATAAAAGGCCTGAAACTTTCATATAAATGAGTTTGTAATACAGAGAAAATTAAATACATCTGAAAATATCCATCCATCCATTTTCCTGACCGCTTTGTCCCTTTCTGGGTCACGGGGGTGCCGGAGCCTATCCCGGCCACTGATGGGCGAAGGCGGGGTACACCCTGGACAGGTCGCCAGTCTGTCGCAGGGCC
>NC_050523.1:17674909-17683729 GCF_002922805.2 Oryzias melastigma | reverse complement strand
GTGTTTTTCCTAGAATTTGTGTATTTTTTACATTTTTAAAGCAGCTGCAGGTTTTAAACTTAACAACAGTTTAAGAAATGTGGAATACAAACCACTTTTACACTTTCTATTTTTTTCCACACAATGGTTTATAAGGTAGAGTAAAAAAGGTCTGCAAGCTGTGCTTTTGCTTCACCTGGTAGAACTTATATTTCAAAGCAATAATAACATTAACTTTCTTTAAACACATGGTTATTTAAAAAAAAAACAGAATTGTTTTAAAATGGTATTACCTGAGAAGCTCGATACATTGAAGAATTGACAGAAAACTAAATTTTTTGGATTAAAATGCAATGTAATTTTTTATGAGATATAGTATCAATGATAAGATGTCTTTTAAGTTTTTGTTTACAATAATTTTAGTTTAAGATGAAAAAAAAATACCTACTGGCTTAAATTTGATCCACAAGTTATGGTGTTACTGATTTATAAATGATTACTTATAAAAAAAAAAGTTTCTTTTTTTAAATACAGAAAGTAGCCAAATGATAATAATAATAACAGATGAGTTGTTTTCACCATAAAGTTTAATAAACTAGCTAACTTTTTCCCGACCAAAAGTGTTTTTGAGATTTAAGTTAGGCAGCCATTTTAAAATGAGCAGGACAAGCCCTTCTACTGCCCCTAGTGGAATGATGATGAACTACAGGGGAGAAAACATGCATCAAGTTGCAATGGATTTTTAAGGGAAGTTTACTAATAAAATAGAAGTCTCAGAAATGTGTTTATCAAATATGATACAAATGTTTATATAG
The DNA here is from genome assembly GCF_002922805.2 of Oryzias melastigma. Classification (NCBI taxonomy): domain Eukaryota; kingdom Metazoa; phylum Chordata; class Actinopteri; order Beloniformes; family Adrianichthyidae; genus Oryzias; species Oryzias melastigma. The sequence goes on along the minus strand of NC_050523.1, from coordinate 17,682,935 downwards.
CCTTAAATAATTATTAGGCCTATCATGCATGAATTATAATAAAATCAATTAGGATTTTTTTACTTAGTGTTTTTATGCATCTTCAAGGATACAAAAAAGTTTTATCTTGAAATTGTATAAATATATATTTACTTGTTTACCAAACATCAATGTACTTTCATGGTAATTTGTAGGTATAACTGTAAATAATTTGAATATCATGTTGTAATGGTGGTCCCTCTATCTCTATAAGATGATTTCTCTAAAACATGGTTAAAGACGACGACCTTGAATTGAGAATAGTGTAACAAAAGTAAAGAACTCAACATCAATCTTCTAGATTTCCATCAAATCTATGAAATGTTATTTCTTCTCTTTGTTTGGTATGTTATGGTATACATTTGCTATCAAAGCCTGCTGTACACTTAGTGAAACATGAGGAAATGCCAACAAAGTGAGGTTTTTGTTTCTGTGATGACTCTTGTTCATCCACAGAAAGACAACATTTTAAAGGCTTGTCTGGACTTTGTTGAAGTTGAAGAGTTTACCAAAAGTTTACAAAAGGTTTTTGTCAATTTCTCTGTACAGAAAAAAATATATTTCTTCCACTCTCCTCACTTTTAAAATATTCATGATCTGGTAAAATCTCACAAAATAAGGTGGTCAGTCAAAATGCTTGAGATTTAGATAAAATATCTCTACAGGGTGAGAAAATGTGGTTTATATTAAATAAATTGACTATTTAAAACCATTTAAAAATGAACATTGAAATTTTTCACATAATTCTTCCACCATTACAGTAACTTATATATGATGTTCTTCACTTCCTGACTTTGTTTTTTGGTTTTAAACCAATTTTTGCAGACATTTAAAGCAAGAATACATCAAAGTTGGTCAAAACAAAAACTAAAATGCACACAATAAATGATTTTGTCTTAATTATTTCCAAAACTGAAAATCTGTAAATATAAACAGAAAAATCGAACTGATTTAAACTCAACACTAACCTGAAATATAATTAAAATAGTTGCTGTGTGTTACTGTTACTGTGCTTATTATAAAAAACTACTTTTATTATTGAACCATGAACTAAAAAATGTGCAGGTAAACATGGATTTTTGTTTTTGTTTGTTTTATTTAATCTGCATGAATGAATGAACTGCCTCTCCACAGTTTGCATTATACTAACCCAGTTCTGTAGCAACATTTCAGCATTTTTATTTGTCACTGAAACATTGAAAATATGGGGAAAAAAGGCTGCTCCTAAAGCTGCACCTCAGGAGATCCTGTGGCTTCCACTGTTCATCCAACGGTTTAATTAGTAAAAGATTTGATACAGCTTTAATAATTAAAATGCCTCTTTTCTTCTTCTTCTTAAAGCATAAATGCAGAGATAAGTTAGAAAGCAGCTGTGAGCTCTGCCAAAGTTTTCACATTTTTACTTAACATAAATATTTCTGCAAAGTCGCACTAATGAAGAACTCGTGATTCAGTTGTTGAGAGAGATATTTCTGATGTGGAGATCATGTTCAAGAAAATTCTTCTCGTAGACAGATTCATGCAGCCTGCTGTATCTAGTAAAAAAAAAAGGCCTAAACACTGAGATTGTTTAAATTCTTAGTCTGTCACCAATAATGATTAAAATGATGCATCAGATTCGAAGGATAAATGAGAAAACTCTGAGTTTCTAGTAAAACAGGAGCAGAATAATGGCTGAATGCCTGACAAGGTGCAGACACTTCGTCCAGTTTTTTAAATGTCACTGCAGCTTCAGGAAGCAAAAAATCTTGGAGAAAAAAAATCAAGTAAAACTATGAATCTGCTTACTCGTTAAGGGTCTAAACGTAAAAGAAAAACACGTTTCTTTATACTAAGTCGTGCTCTGACTGATGAGAGGAAACAAAAAGAACCATGTTTAACATCTAAAATGTGTTTTTTTTTTATTTCCTGTTTTTTTTTTTGTTTTACATTTATAAGAGCTTTAAGATTCGTCAGTAAAAGATAAATCAGTGAAATTTCTTCCAGCTAAAACTCAAAACCCACTATGAATAAAAAAGTGCTTTGGGTGATTTTTAACATTTTATTGGGGTATTTCTCTGATGATGGAGGACATATATTTAAAATATTAAGCTTAAAATGGCATTTGTGAGCACCTCTGCCAGTCAGGTTTTGTCAAACCCTCAGCAGGCAGTTTTACTTTTCCTCTTCTTTTTATCTTTATTTGGTTTTCTTAAGTCGTCTCGTTATCACAGAGGAGCAGATCTGTATCTTAAAATCTTTCTGTGGCGTCTTGTCCGTCTATATCAATTCTGGATTTTTCTGGACTCCGTGTGCTTGTCGTCTATTCAGGAGCAGGTGCTTCGTGAATGAGTTAACCTGCAGCTATGAGTCGCCATCAGAGTGGTGTTGAAGCCAGAGAGCCGGAGACAGATGAGCGACCGACAGGCTGCACTTGTTGCCAGCTTGAAGCCCTCTGGGAATCTGCAGCATGATTATTATTATGGACTCATAGTTGGAACAGGCTTGCTGTTGTTTCGCTAAGCCATTTTATTAAACTGATGAATATGAGGACTCCACAGAAAGACGGAACGCTGTCTCCGAAATGACAGCTGCAGAGGAAATCCTATAAAAGGCAGTGGCATGGGGTAATTGATTAATAACCACAAGTTAATTAAAGATAATGGATGATGAAGACGGGCTTGTTTGACACAAATGGAAAAAAAAGAACGGCCCCGAAATAAATGGCTTACAGGAAAAAGGGATGGAGACGCTCCTTTCGCTTGTAATGTGCAAGCCACTTAGAAATAATATCCATCTCTATCACCTTAATTCATCAAATTGCTGCAGACAGAGATTCTATCATATAAAAGATGGACCTGAGCGGCGTGGTGTCGTGCTCTTGTTTACAGAGGGTTTCCAGCCTTTGGTTAATCATTCTGTCATCACCCTGTCTGCAGCTAGCTGCTACAAACAAATCCTAGAATGCTGTAGAGGAGCTGCACTGAAATATGCTTCAAGCTTTGATAATCTGTAACCTCAGGACATATATGAGCAACGTTTAAAAGGAAAAGGTAGCAGAAAGTTTGAATTGATCTTTTTATGAGGCCAGTAGATTTTGCTCAGTTAGAACTCTAAAATACATGCATTAAAATTTAGGATAAAAACAGTTACAACACAACAATGTTGAAAACTCAGACTACACTGTATAAAGTAAAACAATTAACAAAAGTTCTGTCATTTGTTTGTAATTATTAGTAATTACTGTTTGTATTTATTGATTTAAAATTAATTGTTTTTATGAAATAAAAATTTTAAGTTGATGGTTCACTCAACTTAATTGTAATTGAAGGGAAACTGATATTTTTAGATGTAACAAATTACAGAAATTTTGTTAATTGATCCAATGTTTCACTTTTACAGTGTAAAAAAAACATAAAACTGGTACATCCAAAAACAAGACCTAAAACCTGAAACCCTGATTAGGTGCCTGACTGTTTGCAGAGTCTTAAAAAATAATGAAATCAAAGATCTGCCTCAGAAATAATAAAAAAACTAAAGCAACAACAACAAAAAAAATCAAAATTAACTGAAATCATATGAAGCTTACGCTAATAAAAATTGCGTCTTTTATGTGTTCTTGTGACGTTTTCCTGATGATCGAGGACATATAAAATAAAATAAAGCTTAAAATTGCACTTCTGACTATTTCTTTGTTCAGAATGTTGTGAATCGAGAGCAAACACAAAAATACCAAATGAAAAAGAGCATTCACGTTACACAGAATATACGCCGGACAGGCCCCGTGCTCTGAGCTCTTAGCAAACAGGAGGGTAAGGGGGCGGGGCATGTCTAAACGGTCCCACCCACAACTCCAAGGCAAATTCCTAATGAACTTCTGAAACTAGGTTATGTCCCAGAAAACAACAGGGTTTTAATAATGGCTAAAAGCGGCATGATCATCATTAAAAGACCACTGGGGACACTCAGATCAAAAGATGATCAGAGTGGGACTTCAAGTGTTCTAATATGAACTTAAATACAGGAGTTTTGAACTGAATTTCATAGAACTAATAGATTAAATTAGTAGATATATTTTGGACAAATATATATATATGTATGTGCCCAAAATATATCTTGGATCATTCCAACTGTTCTGTCACAGCCCTTTTTCACATGAAAGTTTCTAACCAATCAGATTTCAGACATCACTTGTTGCTAGGTTCATGAAAGTTTGCCTTACACTCATACAGTCAGTGCTTTGGTCCTCACTTCCAGTTTTGCGGTGACTTTACATAAAAAGCACTGCTGAGTAACTATAGTCATATATAGATTAAATGAATTTATGTTGATTCAACCAATCCGAATTTGAGTCTTTTTACAAAGAAAACCTTTTAATTGCAGAGATATTTCGTTGAGGGTAATGTTAAACTGGAACAATTACTTTAAAAAATGTCCAAAACTGCAATATAGAAGCATTGCAGTCCAATGATTGTATTAAATGAATGAACCAGAGAGCTACTCTTGCCACAAGGTTTTACTGTGTACGCGGCAAAGACTCATCACAAGGTCATTATACAAACAGCATTCTCTCAGTCTTCTGTTTCCATCACTGTACGCTTCAGCCTCCTGCATTTGACAAGAATGAAACACGTTCTAAGAAATGTCTCAGATCTGTCTCACATGTGAAGACTCTATAGCGGCTTCAAGAGAGAATCTCACTGAATGAACTGTCATGAGAAAATAGGAAAACTCTATAATGATAGAATAACTGTTCCTCCTGCAGGACAAGAGGATGATGCTGTAGAGATTATGAATCACCTCAATTCATGTAAGGAAGCACTTGGCTGTTTATTTATTAATATTTTACTCACTTGAATTTTTTACATGTACGTGTAAATGTCTCTTGGATGGTTAAGTTGATATATTTTAGACAAATCGTGCACTTTGTAGTACAAGCACCAATTTTGTCACGAATTTCTTTTAGAAAAGCACGTTAGAAAAATCTAAAATGGCGGCCATTTTTAAAGATGGCGGCCATACACTCAAGTGTTACTTTATTTCTGTTTGTCCCACTGTCAACAACATGGGCTGTTAAAATTGAAAGATACCAATAGAATATATATATATATATATATATATAATATAACCTTTTATACATTTAAAATTTTTAATTTTTTTTTCATGTCAAACGTGCTTTTCTGAAACGTACGTCCATCAGCGGCAATTATGCCAAATTTGGTGTTTGTAAAAGGAATTATTGATCACTTTAATTGTGGTTTAGCTCAGGCAGAGATTGTGCTCTTGTTGTCAGTCCTAAACAACGTTTAAATCTGCAGCTGCGCAGGCGGCTGCAGTGATCCTGCGATCGTTGTTCATTTCATCACTGATCAGATTAGAAGATCAGGAAGTTTAAATGGTCACAGAATGATGCATGAGAGGTACAGGCTAGAGAGACTGCATCATGTCACTTAGGAGTGTTATCACGAGAAAAAAACTTGTAAGTAGGTGACGAGATAGTAGATGTCTTTATCTTGAGAAAACGGGAAAATATTTTTAAAAGATGGAGTAAATAGTTCTCAAATGCAGTAATATTTTAGTAAACAGTTCCATTATCAACATCATTTATTAAAATTTAGACAAAATGGGAAAATCACTGGGCTGCACGGTGGCGCAGTGGTTAGCGCTCTTGCCTCACAGTGAGAAGGCCTCGGTTCGAATCCCGGCTGGGACCTTTCTGTGTGGAGTTTGCATGTTCTCCCCGTGCATGCGTGGGTTTTCACCGGGGACTCCGGCTTCCTCCCACCGTCCAAAAACATGCTTCATAGGTTGATTGGTGACTCTAAATTGCCCCTAGGTGTGGATGTGAGAGTGAATGTGTGTGTGATTGAGGCCCTGCGACAGACTGGCGACCTGTCCAGGGTGTACCCCGCCTTCGCCCCTCAGTAGCCGGGTTAGGCTCCGGCAACCCCGCGACCCCGAAAGGGCAGAAGCGGTCAAGAAAATGGATGGATGGGAAAATCACTTATGTAAATAATATTCCTAACCTACTGTGAGTGGTGTCATTCTAATATCAATAGTATAGAAATATCAGCATGTAAATCCATGAACCAGTAAATTATGTTAGTTTAAAATATTGTGGCTGCTTCACTAACATTTGATTTATTCACCAATACCGTAGGTCTCATTGGTCTTCTGAACCAAGAAAGGATCAAGCAGGGATCAGAGTGAGGATAAACTCTTCATCACGTCACCCTCATTCCAGATTGTCCCTTTCTTTCTTTTTTCCTCTTTTTCTCTGGGTTCCATTAACTGAGCACTCCGAGCTGTGCTTTTTGTCATTCATTCATGTGGTCCTGTGGGAAAATTCTTTCAGGCCGCGTCACTTAGTATTATGTTCAGCAACTGAACCTAAGGGGACATGTGAACACTGTGTACCTAGGTCACACAGCACTGATGAGCTTGTGTGGGAGTGGAGTGGTGGGCTCACAGGGACTTTTTGATTGCAAGCTTTTATAGTTTATACATAGTTTATACAAAAATACATTTAAAAAAAATGGAAATCTTATCTATTGTGTTGGCAGCACTCTGGGTAGCACATGTTAAGTTTGGACGATGAAGGCGTAAAAGCAGATGTTTGAAGTCAAGCGGGGTCATTGGAAACGTGCAGCCTTATCTTGAGTGGCAGTTGGAAGGGTGAGCAGGTTGGCAGCTCCAGGATTGTGGAGTCTGAGCTGCGAGGAGCGGGCAGCCTGTGGTTGGCCGGGATGTTTAGGGAACCAGACGGCGGTGAGGAATGACTCTGGAGCGGTGGGGCGGTGAAAGGAAGACTGGCAAAAACACTGCGCGGTGAGGCTAATGACCACGAGCTAAACTCCTCATATTTGCAGGTTATACCCATTTTTGGCCACTAAGTTGATGCAGACGCAATCAAGATGAATTTTGCATTGCTTTAATAGACTTTAACCTGTAAAGTGTACCAAAAGTTTTGCATCGTTACTGAAAACTATTTTTGTACACTTGGTTTTAACCACTTTTTGTTGACTAATACATATAGAAGTGATTATTATCTTCTGCTGTGATTATTTTCTCCTAGTGTAGGGTCATTGTAACTCCGTCTTAAATAACAGGATTTTTTTTCTCTTAACTCCTTCCTCTTTTCCCTATTACACTCAGGATCATTATTAATTTACAATTAGCCAATGAAATATGTCCCATTTTCTCATTTAGTCCGATCTCACTGACTCGGGAAAATTGGACTTCAACTTCCCTGTCAATGAGATCGCAATTTTTGGAATCAAATGAGTAGGTCTGGAGGGTCATTTCAAGTCCATAAATTCTTTAAAAAAACAAATGATCCTCTCTATGTTTTTGAGGAAAACCATTATGGGATGCAGGTCATTAGACTATAACCACTAGTGACGTCTTTTCTTAAATCTTACTGTCTATGTGGTGGAAATGATTCGTCGATCATATGAAAGATAATTTCCAAAAAACTTTATACTGTTTCATTAGTTTTATGCCATTAACATTAGGAAGATAGTTGAGGATCTGTTTTCCTAAAAATAAGGCATTTCAGGCTACTTCCACCAATCACAACACCAGGATTTAGTACAAAATGCACATTTATTATTAACAGTCTAAATTCAAATAAAACCCTATCCTATAAGTTCTGTGGTTTTGTCAGAGTTTATACATTTTTTGACATCTTTTCTGAGGTAAAGTTAAAAAAAATGTAGTTGTTGGAGGAACTAAATGCAAAAGACTAAAGGTCAAACATCACAAAAAACTTGAATCTTTGTTGGACTAACCTTTCATCCAGAGCAAAGCCTCTCAGGTGTTGCTAAAAAAATCAGATTAGGTGGGAAGAGTTCCTGAGCAGTCGGAAACAAAAAAACTAATATTGGTCTAAATGGCGAGGCGGACAGGTTAAATGATAGTACTAGGAAGGATACCCTTCGAAAAAAAGTTGGGCACACACTAAATCATAAAAAAAACATTCAGAAAGAGAAACCTCCAATAAAAACTTGTGAGCATAGAAGCGGTCAAA
>NC_050523.1:17672256-17674669 GCF_002922805.2 Oryzias melastigma | reverse complement strand
ACATCCACACACTTTCACAAAGCGTCACTTTTTCATTTCACTCCCTGACTATTCTAACCAGATAGTTCAGCCCTCTGTATGTGTTTGGGTGATAAAGCGTCTGGGGAGCAGCTTGACCAAGAAATGAAAAAAAAAAAAAAGGAGCACATGGTTTGATCGTGTTTCCAACCTTTCAAAATGTCAATTTTATGATGATGCACAGGAGAAAAGCGAACCACTAAGCCCCCACAGTAAAACCCCACAGGACCAGCTGGCACGGGTGCACTGCCAGATACCTCTCCACTGACGCGTCTGATCCCGAGTGTCACCGTTTGCCTCGCATCACAAGAGACCGACTGCAATGTTTGATCAGGGCCTTTAACATTTATGCTAATGGTTGTGTGATGAGGGCAAAAACAAAAAGAGCTGGTTAGAAGAACATGTGAAACTTTACATCTACAGTATGACCATGGATGATGTGTCACCTTTTGTGATGTCATCCTGTAGATTAGTCATAAAAAATGTAGGTAGAACATATATCTTTACAGAATTCTTACATTTTGCCTCTTTACATGCAACCTTCTTCAAACCCTCAAAGATCACTTCTTTTTCTCCTGAATTAAAATAGAAAAGGTCTTTCATTCATTTTAGGTGAGTGGTGATGTCGATAAGGATTCAAGCTCAGAGGATACATGCTGTTTCTTTTTTTTTTTAGAGAAAAACAAAAAAAAAATCCTTTTAGTTTTCAAATGGGGCCAGAACACCGGTTTAGTGCCGCTGCATAAAGGAGGTGATTCACCCTGGCGTCACTGTTTAGCTCAAAATACCATCAAAACACAGCTTTCAATGCTTTTCCCTTTCGATGGGGTAGAAGTGAATCACTCCACATTGTGTAAATAACAAACCTCTATTTAATTCTTTTGAAAAACAGATTTAAATAGTCAAAGTTATCAAAGATGTCAAAGCTTCCGTATTACACAGATTAGTAAAATTATCATTTTTCTGCTAAGTTGTTTGGTTTGTTGTTCAGATTCTTGCAAGATTGTTGTTGGGAGCATTTGGATTTTTGCACTTGATCGATCTGGTTTACTAAAGCTTTGCAGATGCAGTCGTGTGCACTCATGATAACAAGTTAAAGGATGGATGCACCAAGGCTTATATCCACCAAACAGACAAGTGCATGAAAAGAATTCAGCACATTAATTAAACACTGTGGTACAACATATAGTATTACTACTACAGGAAAGACTGAAAAACAAGACTGAAATTGTTTATTTTCTTTGCACCAATTCACCCAAGACAGATTTATGGACAAAAGGATTTAGCAGAAAGCTGGAGCTTTCATCAAGCTGCTAACTGGTCCACTTCTCCTTATGAGGCTTTAGTTCTCCTGAAAATGTGTAGAGAGCGACTCAAACAATTCAGTTTGTGGTCTCCTTCACTAATGTACGATTGAGTATTAGAGAACGAATGTAGGAGAGTAAAGGTGTACAGTTTTGAGAAAATAAATCAAAACTTTACAAGAATAAAGGCATAAAATCATTTGACAAAATGTCAAAATTTTACCAGATTGAAGTGGTAAAATAATGAAGAAATCTTAACAAAATTTTATAGGAACAAAGTCCTAATTAGGAGAAAAAGATTAAAATATTAAAACACTTGTTTTGTTTTTTTTCTTTTTTGTTTATAGTACAGCTGTATAATTAAGTCAAAATTCTATGAAAATAGAAAAAAAACTAAGTTGTAAAATTATAAGATAATATTTAAACTTTTATAATGACTTTCATCACCATTCAAACTCATTTATTTAAATCAACTTTTTTTCCCACTTATTTCAGACCATTAGCGTTATCCTTCTCTCTTGTCCTACTAATATATGCATTAGTCAAAATAAAATATGATGTGATGCATTAGCAAAACATCTAAAACCTTTAAAGGACAAAATAACACGTTTCAAAGTTGTTTTCTTGAATAAACAGAAGATCTTCTGTGCTCATTAAAGAACGGCCCTTCTGAGGTTTTTAATGAGTGTTCGTTCATCCATCATTCAGAGTTGGAGACAAAAACAAAAGCTTTGTTCCAGTCTGGCAGTCGACAGCTTCAATCAAAATGAAATTTTAAAAAATGATAAAAACCTATCACACATTTGACTCGTATCAATTTTTAAGCCGGCTTCAGTTCAGATCTAGTTCACGTGTACATTCGGAATATTAACAGACATTTTCATAAAAGGTGAGCGGACAGCAAAACATCTAATGAGCTGGAGGTTACGGAGGCCATGAAGCCTCTATAAAAGTTTCAGATAAAGAGACGTCAGTCTCTGACATTGTTACTCTGATCTCATTGTGGTTAACAACCACAGATTTGAACTTCTTCTCAGTTCAAACCTTTTTAATTTTATTTTTGTTAGTATGATCTATCTCAAATAAAAGTA
>NC_050523.1:17670863-17672197 GCF_002922805.2 Oryzias melastigma | reverse complement strand
GTCTTCCTATGAGGCAACATCTTGCATTTTTATCAGAAAAATTATTTTTGTTTGGGTTTTATGGGAAAAAATGCTAATTTAAATGACCGAAGATCAATGCTTGTCCACTTTAAAACACATTTGTTTCATTACAAACAAGTGTTAGTTTTGGATTCAGTTTTTAAGAATAGATTACTTTCAATCAAGTTACGTCAAACCGTAAATTGAACTAATTTGTGAATAAGTGAGTCTAAATCCACCTCCACCCAAAGTGATGATATCACAGCAGAAGAAAACGTTAAAAACTGAATGGGGTCAAATTAAATATTTCAATTAAAACATTTCCAAATCCACTAATGAAAATACTCAGCTGTGTTGGGGCCAAAGGCTTGGCTTGGAAGCCGTTTTGTGACAAAGTGGCCATTTTGCCTCAATATGTGAAAAAGAAAACTTGTACTAGCAATGTTCACGAACTTTCGCACACATCGCCAGGTTACGACCACAACGCATTTTGACCTGTGACTTCAGGTTGAGGTCGACATCTTTATTTAAAAAAAAAAAAAGAAAAACTCACATTAGTACCAGCTACAAATGTAAACTCCTTTAGCATCATTGGGAGTCTACATGGGAAAAATGCTGGATTTAAAAGTTTTAGATTTTTAACGGCATTACCATGGCAAGCTTGCAAAAGTGGTGTTTTCCTGTTGCTCTCACGTGTAGTTTGGGCCACTTTTTGAGTGTTCCTAACTCGTCGTTATTTGATCTACTAACTTCGTTTTTAACAAACTGACTGTCCCCATTAAATCAGGGGTCCTCAACCTTCGGGACGTGGTACTGGGTTAGAGTACCGGTTGCGATCCGCGTACTGAGGGTTGGGGGACCCCTGATTGGCATATGCATTTTTTCCCTGTCTGTGACCCGGTACCAAGCGGTCCTCGGACCAGTACCGGTTCACAGCCCGGAGGCTAAGGACCCTAACTTGATGAGTTGGGGACACGCAATTTTTTAAAAAGTGAAACAGAGGGGTCCATATATGACGAGATTGGGCCATGCAGTATGACTTGACACCTAGGGATGCAAACACGCTTCAACACACTTTGGCTCCAAAATTACCTTAATTTTGCATCTATATGAAATCCTAAACATATTTGATTTATTTTTGTTTATAGCTGGAAATAAATTCAGGAATTATTTTATTTTTTCTGCATCTGTTCTTTTTCCTCCACTAAATACACATAGTAACATTCCATCACTGTCAGTTAGTAAAACACAAACTGGAATTCTTGCTTTTCGGAGCGTCAAAAATCAGTAGATTCAGCCTGAAAGCTCCCAAATGAGGAGAGTGGGGGGGGGGG
>NC_050523.1:17655975-17670857 GCF_002922805.2 Oryzias melastigma | reverse complement strand
AGGATCAACGGCAGCTGCAAAAGAGTCCTTCAAAATTTTTCGCAATTTTAAGCTTTTGTTTGGCTGCCGCCTCACTTCTCCCTTCATGCATGACAGGAAATTTCCTCCTTTCTAAACCCAGCCGTCACCATTCCGACTTTCTCCAATTTTCAGCAATTAAAGCCTCTAAAACCTTACAGATGTTCTCCGCTACACACATTAAGCAGAGTCATCTGTGACCTTTGGTGAAAACATGACATTTTGTCTCCACCGTGGGACACTCCGCTGTCACTGTTCAAAAAAGTGTGCGTCTCCAGTAGATCGGAGCCAGGAAAGAGAGGCTCTGCAGGTAGCCTAACGTCTACAAGCCGAAGTGAAGACACTGACCTTCAAGCGAAGTCGCTGAGTTGTCAAGTCGTCTTAAAGCCTGTTAAAGATGTAAGAGAGTTGACGTGATGCTGGAGAGGAAAACTCTTCTAGGAGCAAAGGTAACACGATGGAGATATTTCAGAAAAGGTCACATCAGCTACATCATTACCTCCTGACGGCATGCCGAGATGCTTCAACCTCCACAAACCGAGTGCCTGCATTCTAAAGTGCATCCAAACACATTTTAGGTGGTGGGCAAAACAAAAAAAGAGAGAGAAAAAATATGTATTTTCATGGCTGTGGGAGCAAGTGTAAGTTTTGCTTTAGTTTCTGACACTTTTGGAGGGAAGCACGGTTCAGTGAGAGAGAAGGGCTGGATCGCTGGACCATGGTCTGTCTGCTGCTGTCACACTCACTGAAGACAGAACTGTGCTGAGCCACTGAGGCCACCAAGACGGTACACCTCGCCGTGCTTGGCTTTACTCTATTGAAGATGGACTAAAGGAAAGATTGTGAAGTGTTCGGGTAAATGCAGCTCTCCTGAAACAGGAAAGATCACAATCTTTTCAAATTCCCTCTCAAACATCATAAAAGTGTTCCCAGTGGTCTTTTAATTATGTTTATGCCGTTTTTAGCCAAAATCTAAAAACATGTCTTTTTCTAGAACACAGTTTCTGCAGAGTAGCAGTAAATCATTCGAAATGCGCTCATTGATTTTTAGGCGGAACTTATGCGATGGAGTAAGCCCACCCCTACTTCCCATCATCTGCTTTTTTCCATGAGATTTTTGAGTCATTCACAATGATTTTAAACTAAAGAAATACTCATAAATCCTATTTTTAAGCTTAATTTTTTTCATCCTCTTTCATCAGAAAATGCAACAAAACATGCTAAAAACATGATTTTCATTGGAGTGGGTCATTAATGGTTTGTCCTTCAGAAACCTTTGAATTGTGTTTCCTGCTTCCTCAGCATGTTCGCATAGAGAAAATATTGTAGTCACTCAATTACTTTAATGTAAACATGCCTACGATAGCACAGGGGTTAAGAGCAGATTATTTGCATAAACATATCACTCTTTAATAAGTTATGGTTGTATATATTTAAAAAAACCTTATATAGTTGATGTTGTCGTCTTTATTTTTTTATTTCAGATGTTTTAAAACTGCAAAAGCCCTCACTACACATTTTTTTACACTTTTCTCAGACAGATATGAACATTTTCAAAGTGTTCTCTTTTGTTTAAACTCTTAAGGTTCAAGTTTGCAGCGTTGACTTTGCAGAGTGAGTGTTATGTCATCCATAGAAAATCACTTACTTCTGGTTTCAACGGAATGAAGTTCATTCAACTGTCATTTTCTTCACCATATGGTTGACGCCATGTTGAGAGGAGACTGAATGACAAAGATCCATAAGGATGCAGAACACCGTTAACTGCTTAAAAAAATATATTAAAATTCCACACACATTAAAAAAAATCATCAAAACAGTGAGGCGTCATATAGTGAATCACATTGTTGCAAAGGAGAGCTATAACTGCTCATTTAAGGACATTATCACTCAAAATGGGCACTATTAGGAGTAAAAGAGAAGCAAAAAATAAAGATAAACAAACTACTGTGCTTGTAACATTTGTTAACTTTTTCTGAGTGCGCTACAGTTTTTCACTATGTTGGGTGATGGGATTTATGACCATTTTAAAACGGCAGTGTCACATTCATTGGATGTCATTTTCATTGAATTATTTTAATGATTATTTTCTGCTTTTATGGATATCATCATAATCAGCTGGTTCTGTTTTCATTTTACTTTTAATGCTGAATTTTTAGTATTGGATGTTTTTTTATTTACCATTCTGGGATGTTGAAAGAGTCCATCTGCTTGTCCTTCTCTTTCATGAACTGACTCCTCTGAGACAGGCCGTGCCCCCCCCCTTCACACCTCTACTACTATCTTTGATTCACTTTGGGTCCACACATAGTCTGCGTTTGAACTGTGTGGAATCACACCAGGGACCGCTTGCAAGCAAACTGAGTGGATCGGGTTTGCTCAAGTTCAGATGAGCTGTCAAACCTGACAAAAACACAGAGCTTTGGACATGAACACAAACTGGTTTATCACTTGTAAAAAAAACAATCTCTTTGCAACATGTTAGTTTGTTGGCAGTTCAAAATAAATTGAAATGTAGAAGTATTTACTGTTTTAGGATGTTTTCACACCAAAAAAGACTAGAAGGGTTTGTGTGTCGTGACTAGACCTTAACTCTCGGGTAAATCACAGCTTTCACATCTTAATCTTAAACGAGGTTGAAAACTGCATGTAATGCTGCCATCTGCCCCTCCTCCTGTCCTCTTTAGAGAACTTTTAAGACTTGTTAAATAAAACATGTTTGCTCTGATGTGGAAAAGCTGGTACAGAGAGCAGACCTATCCATCAGCAACATGCAGGAGACATCCATCCCGGCTACATACACGGAACTGCCAAACGTGTGGTTTGGTGAATAGTAGAGTGTAGTGAGGTCATAAGCATCAAATAACTGGAGAAAAAATCAAAGAAATAAACACAAAATAAGGGGCGGAGCTACAGGGGATCATGGGTGGGCAGCTGCCCCCAAGCAAAATCCTGTGCCATCAATTTCTGAGTTAATATTAGTATCATTATTGAATATTTTTAAATAAAATCTTAAGCCCCTGAAATTATTTTACCTTTTGATTAATTGGACATGAAGTTTCAAGAAACATTAACAAAAGTCATAGAGTATTGTATATGTTAATGTATGCTCAAAATGGTAATTTGTTAAAAAGGAATTCCTCAGAAAAAGAATGAAATGTATTTTGTGTCTGATCTTTCTTTTTTTTCTCTTGCTCTCGCCTGATTTGCTTGTTTTTTTTGTCCCGACAGATTTCTGGCCAACACATCATTTGAAGGCCAGAGCGGTTTTATATCCAGAGAAAATCAGGCCCAGATTCTCATCTCAGAGGCTCATCACTACATCTGGTCTCTCCAGCTGGACCCCCTGGGGCAACCAACCTGGACCCGCTTGGGACGCTGGCGAAGAGGGAGAGTCCTGATGGACCAGGGGGGTTGGCAAAGCCACCCTGGGTCGAGAGGCGGAGGAGACTGGCGGCGGTATGCAAAGTTGCACATGCGGGTGGTGACGCTGGTGGAGCATCCGTTTGTGTTCACCCGCGAGGTGGATGGGGACGGATTGTGCCCAGCGGGGCAGTTGTGCCTGGACCCGCTAACCAACGAATCCTCAGTTTTAGAAGGACTTTTCCAGAACCTCGGAGGACCAAACGGATCTGTTCCCACACACTTGAAGAAATGCTGTTATGGATACTGCATAGACCTGCTGGAGAAACTGGGGGAGGACATGGGCTTCACCTATGACCTCTACATCGTGGGCGATGGGAAATACGGAGGATTCAAAAACGGCCGCTGGACGGGTTTGGTTGGTGATCTGCTAAGTGGCGCCGCCCACCTGGCAGTGACGTCCTTCAGCATCAACTCAGCCAGGAGCCAAGTCATTGACTTCACCTCCCCCTTCTTCTCCACCAGCCTGGGAATTCTGGTCAGTGGTGCTGCTTTCAGTCCTATTTTCTGTCGCTCCTCATTTTTGTCATTCGTTGAACTGGTTCTCTTTGATGTTTTTCACTGACCTCTCCTCAGCTCGCTCTGCTTGGTATGCTGCTGGTCACTATCAATATGTCAGAGTTTTATTACTGCAAGCTCTGCCTTATTGGACTCTAATGCAATCTCCACTGTGTGGCCTGACCGGCAGGTGTGCAGTAAGCTGACTTTGTCATTCCAGTTTCTGTAGTTTGTCTCACCGGCAAAAGAAGGTGGTGAAAGTAGTCGTCATTGACCTTTTTTTTCTTTGAAGAAATATCACAACTATATTCTCCTTTTTTTTAATTTTTTTTTTACAAACTCTTTGTCTGTGAAGTTCACACTGAACGTCTAGTTTCAATGTTAAGTCAATCTACAGATGCAATCAGACGTCTTTGTGGTCTGGCAGCACTATGTTTTCGTATTGCAGCAGGATGTTTCTAGAGTTCATAAACCTAAACTTTGGCAAAAAATTTGCATCAACCAATCAATGACTCAGCCATGGCCCTTAAAATGTTCGTGATCTCTAAAACCATCATAGCAAAGGACCATATCGTCTCCATTTGTTATTGATCTGAACTATAGATTGTCTTATTGTCTCATTTACTTCCTGTTTATATTTTTTACTTTCTTGAACTAGTGTGAGACAGCAATTCGTCAAACTGGGTCAAAGACAGACAGAAGTACCGCTAAAGGCGGTCGTCAATCAGACAGAACTCCTCCAGTAGATGGTGAATCTCACCGTACCAGGAGAATCTCTGAATGATCTCATGAACCCAGACATGGAGACGTGATTACTGACACTTTTCTAGAACTCTTTCAAATAAGTGAACCTGATCTCTCAACATCATTCATGTAGATAAGATGTACAGTTGATGCTTCAATATAACAATGAGGCGAAAAACTTTGGACTGTAGCTCGTCTCAATCGTCAAGTTTATGGTGAGCGGCAAATTTGGTAGGTAAACTGCATCTAAAAAATGTGTGTTGGGAGGTGATTATCTCCTGGATTTTTGTTCCAGTGATCAACTTTCTTAATATATTTGTCGTGTTCCCAACCCTGCTCAGGTTCGTACTCGGGACACGGCTGCGCCCATCGGCGCGTTCATGTGGCCCCTCCACTGGTCCATGTGGCTGGGCATTTTCGTCTCCCTCCACGTCACCGCCATCTTCCTCACCCTGTACGAGTGGCACAGCCCCTTCGGGATGACGCCGCGTGGGCGCAACCGCGACCGAGTCTTCTCTTTCTCATCGGCGCTCAACGTGTGCTACGCCATTCTCTTCGGTCGAACCGTCGCCATCAAGCCCCCAAAGTGCTGGACCGGCCGCCTGCTGATGAACCTGTGGGCCATCTTCTGTCTGTTCTGTTTGTCCACATACACCGCTAACCTGGCGGCCGTCATGGTCGGGGAGAAAACCTACGAGCAACTGTCAGGAATCCATGATCCAAAGGTAAATAAAAGCATGTTTTCTGGAAACTGCGCTGCCTCATTTGCTACATCCGCCCCCGTCTCACGTGTTTGCTTGTGCTTTTGTGCATAGATTGAATAATTATTCACCACTGTAAGGCTAATTGGGGTCAGGTTGGTAATTATTCTTGTCGATACTCTGAATTAAAAGAATGCAAGAGTAATGGGCTGTCGCTGAGGAAGAAGTGCAGTTTTTAAAGGGTCGGTGGCTGGTTCGCTGCCCTTCAGAATCTATGGATTCTGTGGAGCAAGGCAGTAAAGGGTCAATCAAAGCATTTATGTATGAGAGAGTGAAAGACCTTATACAGAGATAAGACAAAATTATGTATTTTACTGTCAAGTGAGTAGATTTAAATCAAAGAGACAATTAAGAACTCAAGATGACATATTTTTATAAGATGACCCCACTTTTTTTTGCAGTTGCACCATCCCTCTCAGGGATTCCGCTTTGCCACGGTGAGAGAAAGCAGTGCAGAAGACTATGTCAAGAAAAGTTTCCCAGAAATGCACGAGTACATGAGAAGATACAACGTTCCAGCAACGCCAGATGGCATCCACAACCTCAAGTAAGACAACGAACAGGTCACAATTTGGTATTAAAGGGTAACACAACAAGACAGTTGGAGGCTGACTCCACCCTCAGCCCAGATTTGAAAAATGCAAGAAAAGGGGGCGGAGCTAGAAAGGCTACACTGCATATTCAATAATGTAATGCAATGCCAGTTTGACCCATTGACTGTATATTGGGAAATAGAGAAATATGTATATAGTGATATTGGAAGCACACAGACAGTTTGAAACTATAATTTCAGAGATTAAACAAGTTTTAAATTTTAAATTGTCAAAAATGTGGTACAGACCAATAGACAGCTCATTTAAAGCCCCATTTATGGAGGTCCACAGCCAAAATAGTTGACTTATTGTTTGGTTAGCCTTTAAGTCATCATTGTTAGGCCACATTTTACTATAACTTAGTTTCTGACAACATTTGTGGAAGTCTTTGTTTTTGATTTGAAAAATATCTATTGGACTTTACAAAAAAACGAACACAACTGCTTCAGGTGAAGCGGCATTTCTCTGAAAAAGGGAGAAAAATATTTATACTTATCGCTGTCACTCTCCACCACTACCCGACCTGTTTGCATGCAGCTCCTACCTTCCTCTTTACTCTTCCACTGCTGTCACCCAAAGCTGCTTCAGCATTCAACCGGCATCCTGGAGGAGCAGAGCAGAAAGTAGGGAGACGAGCCACCTGGAAGGCTCCAGCAAAGCAAAACAGGAAAAAATAGAACACGTTTTATTCACCTTTTTGTTTCTTTTAGTTGGTTACGAAACACGTATATTGTAGAGATCAAGGTAACTTTAACCTTAAGAAAGGCTTGTTTTCACAGTAATATAGCATATCCTGGCGGATTCTTTATTCATTTTTTCAAAGATCCACTCTGATTTTTTTTTTTTTTTATCATGTTCTTGTTATGTTTTTCTAATGAGGGAAAAGCAAAAATATATATATTAAAAATAAAGCTTCTTCAAATTTCATTTCTGAGTATTTCTTTTTTATATCAAATGTTTTAATTAGTTTTTTCTAAAAAAAAAAAAAAAATCTTCATATTGTCATAATATGGTTATCAACAGATGACTGCATGTAAATGTAATTATCAGAAGCAGATGTTTTTACATTTTCTGTGGATCTGTCTTGCATATAAAGTCTAACTGGTCACTCAAATCAAACCAAATTCACAACACATTTGATTTTATTGTGACAAAGTCCTGCAGTGCTGCTTTCACCAGCCTACACTCTGGTTCATCACAGGCAACACGGTTTGTTGTAACAGTTCAATGTTTTCAATGATTGAGGTCAATCTGAGACAAAAAGCACATAAAAACAGATGATTTGATATTTCTAAAGAATTACATTTATAACCATCATGAGTACGTACTGATCTGCCATTTCCGAAAAATAGTGGCAATGAACTTTGTTGTTGAACTTTAGGTATTTATTTGAAAATCCCTTTTCAATTATTCTTTTGAAATATTTCCACCCTTTAAATTTATTGAATGCAGAGTTGGAGAAAGCTAAATCAAAGATCCTTAACCATAAAATGCAGTTTTGACTTAGCATGAGAACGAAGTAAATACTACCTGTGTTTTCCATGACATCATGCAATTAACAAAATAATGTTGTAGATTGCTGATTACACTCTACAGTAATCATAAAATAAAATGCATCTCAGTGCATGATAGGGAGAGAGGGACACTAACAGTATATTCTTCATTACCTCATTATCACGACAACATTAAATTTGTTTTCTGGTGATAGTAAGATAGTGGGTGTGGATGTTGTTTTCAGCGTCTATATTCGTAAACTAAACTTGAGTAAGAAAGTCTGCATCTTTTTTTAATGCATAAATTAAATAACAGCATTGTTTCAAGTGACTGTGCTTCCAGTCATTTTGAAGTTACTCCTGTTAATCCTAACATGAAATGTTACCAAAACATGATTCATTGAAAAAAAAAAGTTTTTGTGTTAAATATTGTTTCTTACTGAAGTATTAACAGGCAAAAATCCTCCTTATTTAATATACATTAAAAAAAATGAAACTTCTATTGCAATACCTATTTTTGACTCAGCTATATTGCTGTAATGTTAAGTTATACTGAAAGTTCTGCTTTTTTTTATTAAAAGCTAGATTGGACTGTTGTATTTTATAATCTGAGTATGTGATTTTCAGCCAAAAGATGTATTATTTATCCTATTTTACATAAAAAATAACTAATAGTTCTAAGTGGAATTGATAAAGACAAAAACAAAAGCTGTCAGCTAATCCTCACCTGTCAACGCTCACCTGCAGCAGCTCAGCTTGAATGGTGAAAAATGAATGAGTCATAAATGTAAGTTTTTGAAATGACGGTCCCAGGAAGGATATTTGAACTCAGAGTCATGACTCTTCACAGACAAAAGTAGTTAGAAGTCTGTTTTTCATCATTCCACTTTGATGCATATTTGACATGTTTTAACTTTCTGTTATGTTAAAAATATGATGGAAAGCAAAACATTTTATTAAATCAAGTTTCTTGATTTGGAAATAATGCAGTAGTCTATAACACATTATATATAGACACAATTTATATCAGACAGAAGCTGCAAACTACAGTCTGTTTCAGCCTGTAGAAATGAAACGTGTGGCTGTGTGAGGTGCAGAGAGCACCGTCCTCGATCAAAAGCAAAACGCACAATCAAGCTGGCAAAAAAGACTTTGTAGTGTTTGTATCCCAGTAGGCTGTAACTTTCAATAAAGGCCTTTTAGAATTGATTTGCAAATGCCACAGTGAGTGTTGTGACTTAATATCTTCTCTCTGTACAAGTGACTTGTGAGGAATACAAATAAATGAGTGAAACGTGTTGATAGACAGCGCTTTTAGAGGCGCCTCGCCAACCAAAGAATTAGAGGAATTTAGACAAGGCTAGATGGAAAGAGATGTACGCTGTGAAGGAGGTAGACGTTGGGAGAAACAGTTGAATCATTTACACCAGATCAACCAGGCATTTCTAAAAATAAATTGTTTTAAAAATAAAAAAAATACACTGTGTACGCGAATACCATAGACATAAATGGAGATGGACAAACAAGGCTGTGACGTCACCGATAGAAAATGCCTTACCTCAGGTTCCAACAAAATGAAGTCAGTTCAGTCGCCATTTTTTCGCAGTACCAACATTGCCCAATTTCCCATTTTAGGACGAGATGACGTTAGTAAGCAGTGATTCAATATGCCCAAAAGTCATTTTCACTGGGTTCAAGGTGTGTGCAGTCAGTGACTGTTGTAGGTCATAAAAAGCACCAGATTAAAAAAATAAGCATGGTTAATTGTCTTCTTTTTTCTCAGCTGTTATTGCTATTGTGTCATTATGTGGCATTTAATCATTTTTGGAAATACTGGAAGGATACACTGACTAATGTAGACCACACAAAGCAAATATTTATTACTAATTTTGAGTACACATCATTATCAGCCATAAACTGACATTATATACTGTTATTTTACCATTACAGGGCTGACCCACAGAAACTGGACGCTTTCATCATGGACAAAGCCCTGCTGGACTATGAAGTCTCCATAGATGCAGACTGTAAAACTCTGACGGTTGGGAAACCTTTTGCAATTGAAGGTTAGACATGCCTAACTCATTTAATTCAAGGTCGATCATGATATCAATGGATCACAAGAAAAAATATCAAAACTGTATCATAATATAACTTAGCTATTATAGCAAAATAAAACATAACATCACTTTTTAAAAAAATCATCACTATTACCAGTCTAGCTTGTGTACCTCAAATTCCTCTTTTGCAAACAGTTGCAAAAACCAGACGGTCAAATTTTCAATGATACTGATCTACAGCATTAGCTGTCCCAAAGATCTCATAGGGAATTTTTTTTTTTAAGTTTCATGGTCTGTTGTGAAATGCCAAATGCACATGGAGGCGCCACAACAGGGAAACTGGGACTGGCATGTTTGTGGTATTTAATGTTAAAATTGTCCTAAATGTATTTCATGTACAAAAGCAAGGGAGTCATGAAGAAAATAGTTGATCTTGTTTAATTAAAATCAAAAGATCTATTGCTAAAAAAGTTAGTCTTAAGCCTCAGCCACAACTGTCCTTATGACTAGATACAGGCTGTCTTTGGGTAAAAATATAGGCGAACCTGTCTGAAGCACGCAGGGGGTCCAAATAAAATATGAAGTTTGTGGACCGCTCGGAGACCGAAAACGTTCATGTACAGTATTTCTATGGGTATGCTGCAGATTACAGGTTGTAATGAACATTTACATAGTGAACACTTACAATAAGGTTAAGTTAGGGGGAAGTAGGTCAGATGCAGGCGTGTTCTACAGATTACTTTTTCAACCCCCCAAACCCTGCGCACTACTCAAGGAGCCCATTATTGTTGTTCACGATAAGAAAGCACACACTCTGTGTGTGCAGTCTTTTAGCACAGTCAGTAAGGGGCCAGTAACTGCACCTTTCTAACAACTAGGGGGTAGCGTTAGGTCTAAGTATGACAGCACTCCCTGTACATCATCAGTGTCTGTGACTTACATTAGTCTTATAAATCATTTAATGGTACGTTCCATTTTCATGATGTGTTTGAGCCTTAAGCTCTAGCGGTCTTGAACGTCATCCAAAACACATCATTCCAACCCTAACCCTAACTCCATCCAAGACAGACTCCATCCAAGACACACCAATCTAACACTAACCCCCAACTCCATCTAAGTCATACCATTCTAACCATACCCTAACTCCATCCAAGATATACCAATCTAAACATACCCTAACTCCATCCAAGTCACACCAATCCAACTCTTATCCTATCTCCATCCAAGGCACACCAACCCCTAACCCTAACCAGTTTTTCCTTGGATTAATTTGCTTTTAATGGAAGCCTTGTCTGTTAGTAAGATCTAGTCTTAACCCCGTGGTCTTTGGACAGCCCTGGTTGGGGGTATGCTCACCAGAGTAGGTTGAGGCCTGGGGCTGGGGGGACCTGGAGCTCTGTTCCTGAGAGGACTGTATGGAGTGTGCATGAACTCTGC
This sequence comes from Oryzias melastigma, assembly GCF_002922805.2. Lineage (NCBI taxonomy): Eukaryota > Metazoa > Chordata > Actinopteri > Beloniformes > Adrianichthyidae > Oryzias > Oryzias melastigma. The sequence goes on along the minus strand of NC_050523.1, from coordinate 17,659,830 downwards.
CTTCTGATGAAAGATGGGGCCCAACTTTTATCTTTTTCCAGAGTATCTGTATCAGAGTAACTGTCAGTTTTAAACCAGACTTTTCCAAATATTGTATATTTACTGACATGAAATAAAAATTAAAGTAAAGGAAAAAAAATACATTTTCTTCTCACCATCCCAACATTTTCCGCTTTAGATTATTAGAAATGCTAATTAAAGTATTTTCAACATCTTTCTTCATTTTAATTTAGTTGTACTTGTGTGTAAAGCCAGCATTGGCATCAGTCTGTACACATATTGTGGTTCCAATATGACTTCTGGTTTTGTGAAGCCTCTCTGCCTGACTGGAGTCTACCTGGTGATGAGAACAGCCCTAAATATGACACTATCAATCACTCAACACTTGCTCTGCAGTTAATCTTTGGGCTTTCAAAAGCTTACATTCGCCACTGTCCACCGTTAATCTCTTGTCCATTTAGCAAACCTCTTCCTCCCACTGTGAGAATGTTCCCATGGCGGTTGCTTCCATTACAGGCCACCACAGTCCCGGATTCCAGTGCCGTTTGTTAATTACTTAATGCACTCTTAAGCCTCCAGGATGTAATACAAATCAATCGGTGTAGGCAAGGTACTTTTATAATTGGCTATTCTAGATTTTGCTACTTTTTTCTGGCATATTTGGGCATCTAGATATGCTTTGTTTTTCTTTAAAAAAAGGGAAAATAGCAACAAAAAAAAGGTTAGTAGAAAAACTGAAATGTGCTGTATCGAAAAAAAAGAATGAAAAGACAACAATCAATCGCGCTCTCTTTTGTGTTTTGTGCTCACTGACAGGTTATGGCATTGGCCTCCCTCAGAACTCACCACTCACCTCCAACTTCTCAGAGTTGGTCAGTCAGTACAAGTCAGACGGCTTCATGGACATGCTGCATGACAAATGGTACAAGGTTGTGCCCTGTGGGAAACGGAGCTTCGCTGTGACGGAGGTAGGTGGTGGCGCCAAGATACCGGAGACAATCGGATTGCTTTTTGTTTGCAAAAATGAACTGTCATTCAAGTCAACCACGGAAATGTTTGATTTTAGGTTTTTGTTTTGTTTTGTTTTTAAGCTGCTGCCTAAAGCTTGAAACTCTTTCTCTGAGCTCCTCAACCTCTTTGTAGAAAAATTGCTGTTTTCTGATTCAGAGTCTGTCCTTTGACCCTGCAGTGCTAAACAAGCTGTGTCCCTGTAACTGCAGTTCTAAGCAATCTGAGTCCCATTGTCTGAGCTGCTCTGCTGTTACCTAGCAATTGGCTTTCTTAGTCGCCATCCCTGACCCATGATTCCAGAGCTTTAAAAAATGGCATCAGGCCCAGAATAAACTACACAAAACATGTTGTTTGTTATTTATAGCATTTTGATTTTGCATTTCAGTGACTAACAGCCGTTTTTTTAAGGACTTTACTGACTTATTAAGAGTTGTATATTTATTTCAGAAATTGATTTTGCTGCCATTATTCTAAGAAAATTAGATTATTTCATTTGAAACTAAAATATTTTATGATGTGTCAACATTGGGAGACACTTTTGATCATTCTTGAGTCTGTCTACACACCAATAACTGAGGATGATGCTGTATAATTTCCTCCTCTGCATGTCCTTTAACATGAATGATAACCACAGTATTTCTGTAGATACATTGTAACAGTGCATAAGGTGGTCCAACTCTCTGGCAGAAATCTTAAGAGGATCAATACCAATAAAGACATACTGAACTATATCTAGCAATAAAATTGCCTCTTGTATCGTAATGGAGAACTAAACGGCCATTGAAGGGATTAAAATTATGAGTTTAACAAGCTTTGCAAAGGATATGTGTTAAAAAAAACACTCAAGTTCTTCTTTTTATTGAGCTCATTGACACCATGAAGTGTATGGTGTTTGCTTTTCTGGTTTATTCTCCACAAAAATGTATTCCTGTGCAGCTCCTGATAGCAGTATTGTCCTTCTAGTCCAGTGTTTTCAATGAATTCTTTGTTTCCACTTCAGTTTTTTTTTTTTATTACTGTAGGATATTGGTAATCTAGCATACATCTTCATGCTTATAAACCAATCACTTAGAAGTTAATTTTCACGAACTGTTTTAAATTTAGGTAAATAAGGAGACTTTATGGTTATAGAAAGAGTACAAGTGTCACTTCAATGAGTTTTAGTGGGTTTGAAAATGAGAAAGTTAAATAAAGAAGAAAAACAAGGCATGTTACTATCTTTTATTCTGTTTACATTTTAAAGAAATTTTTTTTTCATTATTTTGGGCTTTTATTTTGAAGGGAAAAATAAATGTTTGCAGCTCAATTTTCAATATTTTTTACAGTCTTTGTTATGATGAAAATTTGATTAAAATCTGTCTTTTAATTTTTATTTTCTTTTAAATTAATTTTGTAATTTTAGACTTTGTCAAATTGAAAAACTGTTTTTTTTGTGCAGAACTTAAATTAACTGTTTTAGATTCTGAAAAAAAGGCTGAGGTGGTTCTTAGGAAAAGAGGAAACAGAAGATAATTTCAAAATAGTCTTTTGTTGTCTTTTTTTCAAACTATCTGATTTAACTTTTGCAGTTACAAATTGACAGGCCTGTAATTATTTGTATTAGATTTTTCTGTCAAGATATTTTTTTCCAATGGTGACATCTGTAAGAACCAAATTATCCAACATGCAGATGTCGATACCCATCAGTCACCTCAGAGCCTCTGACGGATGAACAAAAAGAGACATTGATTGCATTATTACACAGGAAAAGTACTGAAAACATTTGACAGCAAACAAAACTGTCAGTTCAATTTAAAATGCTGGAAGCTTTAATAATTGGTAAATAGATGGGTTTGAGTCAAAACAAACATCAAGACATCTCTGAAGTAGTCGCTCAAGATTAGTTTGAAGAAATGTGATACAACTGAAGGGATTGTGGAGCCCATGCCTCAGGCTAAACCCGCTGACGTGCACTCGCTGTCGTTTTGTCGTTTCGGTTTAATCTAACCCTCCTCTCGTGATCTGCATTGTCTTTCCCGATCTCGCTCTGTCCTCCTGCAGACGCTCCAGATGGGCATAAAGCATTTCTCTGGTCTGTTCGTGATGCTATGTGTGGGTGTGGCCTTATCTCTTCTGACCACAATAGCTGAACACATCGTGTACAAGCTGGTGATCCCGAGGGTTAAGGAGCCCCGCTCCAAATACTGGCTGCACACAAGTCAGGTGTGGAATTAATGCCTTTTAATGGGAAGACTTGTTTTTTGTTTGTTTTTGTTTTGTTTGGCTCTTTCTTTTTTTTTTTTTTTACTTAATGCTGCAGTTTTTAGCTTTAGAACGGATAGGTATTAAGAGAGATGTTCCAGTGTTTTTCTGTCTGTCATTTTTCTATCCTCTCAAACCCCAGTGGGTCCCAGTTGGGTCTCTGAGTGTGGCTCTGCTGGAAGTCACTTCCTTTAAAGCAGTAGTTCTCAATTACTTTCTGCCCCCCCCCCAACAAACTCTGACAAAATTGTGAATTGTGACAAATTGAGAAAACTTTACTTTATTGAAACCATGGGTGTATAAATAGGTATGTCAGGGACCAATTCTACACATTATTCCTCTTGAAGAGTCAATAGAAGACTTCATCGAATCATTTTAGAAGTTCCTCTATCCTCCTCTTGCTACATGTATTAAAGTCACATGTTTGAACTGCTTATCTGTAAGACAAGAAACTTAAACAGTCAGACTGCAAACTCTCCACCATGCCCAAGACCAAAGAGCTGTCAAAAGACACCAGGGACAAGATAATAAAGGAAAACATGCTAACCTTCAAAACAATTAATCCTATCCAGGTTAGCATTGTTGGTAAGAGTGAAACAAATC
>NC_050523.1:17644726-17655843 GCF_002922805.2 Oryzias melastigma | reverse complement strand
TTCAAACAGCAATGACAAAAAGTGTATTTTTTTTGTCATTGCTGACTAATGTGCTGCTTGTTTTCCAGAGATTACACCGAGCCCTCAACTCAGTCTTCGTTGACGACAAACTACCAACAGTTTCCAAGCCTGAAAAAAGGTAATATTTTTATTTTAAACCAGCTGGGCTGGGCTAATCTTTACTCTGATTTAAAACAAAGTTAAACTTATTGTTTTCTTACAATCTGATGTTTTAAAAATGACCTTCCAAAGCTCACGGAAAAATAAGAACACCGAATAGAATGAAGAAAGATGCCATGTTGAACTTTAGAATGTAGTTTTAAATCAAAGATGGGGCGTATAATCTGACATTCATGCACTCAAAAAATGCACTGCAGCAATTTTGAGAAGAAGCCAGTTTGGCAAACTCGAAAGCCCCATTGGCCAATTTCTGAATTGAGAATATGTGACATCAATTAACATCGGAATGGCAGTTAAGAGACCGCTGTTTAATAAGAAATTAAATAGAGTGTTCATTCTGTTGGAAGGCAATTATCTGTGAGGGGAAATTGATGAAATAATGTCATGCTGACATCACACAGTATTGTTGGGAACAGTGAGTGGAAGACGCAGTAGAAGACTTCTTCTAGTTTCTTTTTAAACGTCGCCGGAGTGACCCCCATGTCCAGATTTGTGGCATAAATCTTTATGGCTGCACTGAAGTGTGACATTTAGCCACTGCGCTCTATGAGAAGCTCTTTGTCTTCTACATTTTGCGACCTTAAGTAATAAGTGAGCAAAGCTATTCTGTTAATTGCATAAAATGTAGATTTTTACTTACATTCAACTCAGCTAACTCCCAGGATACTCAGGTGGAGGCTTCAAAAATGGGAATAAATAGACGCAATGATTATGGAGACCAGTCCATGTGAGGGATGTCTGTGGTAATGAGGACAGACTGCCTTCTCCCGCATAATTACACACATTCAATCAGTCTCCTTCGCATCGTGCCCGCATGCTGTCCAGGAGTCAGAAATTATCACCGCTGTATTGTCAGTGTGTTGCAGAAACTTGACTTGCTGTTTCCAACGTCTACTAAGCAGGCACTGCGCTGACATTCCATCCTCTTCACATTCAGTGTACCAGATCTCCTCCTGGGCTTTATGGATCTTAAACCACGCAATAAGCCAGGGAATATCAGTATCAACCCCCACTCTTATAGTACATTACAGTCGACGTTCGCCCAAATGAGGTACATGGATTAAAATTAAACTGGCTGTGATTACCACTCAAGACAGAACCCTTAGTGTTTTACTTCCTAACCATGTTAGCAGGGATATAGACAAACTCAAAAGCCTTAGAGAACCCTTTTGTCTGGGAAAATTAGGATCAGTGTCAGTGATCCCATGAAATGTTCTTGTGTGGCCAATTAAAACACTCTGATCTGATTGTGTTAAACCAAACCAGCCAGGCAAGCAACTCAAATCAAACCACATGCTCTTCTGCTCTGCTCATAAGAGCCCTGATGAGAGTTGCTTTAATATTACCATATTTTCTGCACTACAGGGTGCACGGGATTATAAGGCGCACCGTCAATGACTGGTCTATTTTCAAATTGGTGTCATGTATATAAAGTAGGGCTGGGTATCGATTATAATTTCCCAAAACTATTTAGTTTGATTTACAAGAGTCTGAATCGATTCAATTCCATTTTTTTTTTCCGATTCCTTCAATTCTTTAATTTAACTCAATTTTAAGTTTACACAATTAGACCCATTTGTTTAGAAATACATTAATAATCTACTATATGATTTGAATATATTTATATTAATCTGATACAGTTCACGTACTGTAAAGGTTATTCATGAAATAATGAGATTGTTAATATCGTACAGTGTTACATGGAGTCTCAAAAAGAGAAGTTCTAACAAAAATGTTCAGATCATTACCATTGTAAACATTGTTCTGCTTCTCCTGGAGGGTGTTTCAGTTTGGCCACTAGGTGGCGATCGTGCTATAGCATTACACCATATTCCAGAAAAAGAAAAAAAAAAGATGTTTTAGACTACTTTAAAAAATATTTCCTTGAAAGAGTTTGGAAAATTCCTACCTGTTAGTGAATAAAGATGTTCATTTAGTCAGCAATGTATGTTTAGGTCGAAGGAGCATTAGCATTAGCCGTCCTATGGGAAATTCCATTAAATGTTAGCATCAAGCTAACAGACTTTAGTTTTATGTGCAAAATCAATTCAGATTTTTTATGAATTGATTATTGATCTATTTAGCTTAAATTGATTCAAATCAATTAATTGATTTTAGTAACCCAGGCCTAATATAAAGCGCATTAAGAAAGACAAAAGAATCAAACTCACAGTCCCACATTAGCTGCATTAGCGTGTTTACAATACTCCCAAACTTGTTTGCAACACGTAATAAACAAATGGATACTGCTAAAACAAACATTACTGTGTCTACGCTAACTTCCAACCTTATTAGATGTAAAAAATACAGTTTGACACCACTCTACACGTTAGCCACATTCGCATATTAACAATAACACTCATTCTTGTTTGCAACTTGAAAAATTGACTGATCCTGCTAAAACAAGCTAACTGTAAACCTTGCTAGTAACACAGCTACGTGTTAGCCATGATGGCGTATTAACAATAAAACTCAACTTTGTTTGCAACTTGTAAGAAAAGACTAATACTGATAAAGCAAACAGTACTAAGACTGTGCTAACTCTGAACCCTGTTGGTAACATGAAAAAAAAAACAGTCCAACAATGTTAGCCTCGTTAGGGTATTTACAATAACACCCAACCTTGTTTACAGCCAAATTAATCCATATATAAAGTGCTCAAGATTCTGAGGCATGCTAGCTGTTTTTTTAGAAAAAAAATACATATTTTAGTTGCACCTAATAATGTGGAAAATATGATAAATGTGAAAGAAAGAGAAAAATAAATTTAAACCAGTTGCAGGCAAAGTTTAACTGCATCTGTAAAAATAAACTAGTTAATGTGGAAATTCATATGGGGGAGTGGAACTCAGACACTAAATGAGTCACTTGGGAAAGGATGCAAGACTCCCAGAGGTTTAAGCACACAAACCGAAATGGACAGAGCTTACAAAACACACCAGGAAGGTTCCAGCAGCGGACAGAAAGAGTTTGTGACTTAGAAGAAAACAAAAAGTTGTTTCACAATCTAGAGTTAAAACTAACCAATCTGCCATGGAAAACGCATGACGGTTAGAAATCCTGTTCAAGGTCTCCAGAGTGAGCGCTTGCTTCGTTAGAGGACAGCCTCTCCGTTCACCATGCTGTGTCAGTCGGCCGATAATGACATCTGCACTGACAGATGGGTTGGGAAATAATTGCCTTTATCAGTGAAATATTGCCAAGTCCATTATGTGAATCTAGTTAAGAAAAATGCTTCAAGTAAATGTGAATAGATGGAGAATAAAACTTTTTTAGTGATTGTTAAGAGAAGACAGTAAAGTAATTTATTATTATTGGAATCAGCTCGAATAGGGTTAATTTCTAAATTCGACTTGTTTAAAATAAAAAATGCGGGGAATGCTGGTGTAAATGGAAAAGTTCTAGTTTGTAAACACCGTTTTGGTTATAATGACTTATTTTGGCAGCAGAGCACTCAGTCAGTCATCTGGTAGTTTTAAAACTCCTTCACTCAGTTGATGGTTTCTATTTGCTAATGGAAAACCAAAATCTGCTGTCACTAGTGAATAGATGTTTATGGTTTTTAGCTTATCAAACTTTTATCTAGACTTCTCCTGTGCAGTTCCTGCAATCCAACAATAAAAGCCTGGAGAAATGTCAAAAAACATTAGTTTTGGTACATGTTTTAAGGCCTCAACAGATTTTTATTAAAATAAATATGACAAAAAGTATTATTAAAATATGTCATCAGTTTAAAAAAAACATGAAAAACGTCACGATCAGCCACACTAAAACACAAAATTTAACTTATACATCTAAAAATGTGAAAATACTTATTAACTGCTTCTTGATGTTTGTCCTCAATTCATAACGCATCACTGAATCTAGGACTCTAGAAAAAATTTAAGTTAAGCATGAAGGGATTAAACTCTTGTTACAAAATTTAAGGAATTCATGGACAAAACGGATAAGCACCTAATTATGACATTTTTCTGGTGATAGTTTTAAACCATTTTTTTATGCTAACATTTGTTTAAATTGTAAAACTCTTGAATCAAAATTGCACGGTACAGGTTGAATTAAATTAAATTGGATTAAATATTTTGTTTAAATTGGTTTAAGTGATTTTTTTTTTACTTAAATACGTAAATAAATAATTAATAACTATTAGATTTAACCCAAAATAACCCACAGTGACATCAGTGTAACTGAAAAACATCGCAAATGTGTTATGTGGTCCACTTCGTTTGTAATTTATCATGCATAATTTTAATTTTAAGGAAAAGTTGGTCTGGGTTTTTAACACTTTACGCTAGTAATGTGTTGATATTGGTGAAAACTAATGTGAAAGTCATTTTTCGTCGTGCAGAATCAGCTGATTTGCATTGATTGTGTAAACGTTCCAGGAGTTATGGTATGTCTATAGCGTGTACTATTTAGGTGTGGCCAGTGACATCTACGGTATTAAAAAGTTAAATAATTTAGGAAAATCTAGTGACCAGAACTGCTGTGATGGATTTTTGTGTAAGATTCCAAGAAAGAAAAAAACTCAAAATATTGTAGGAGAAAAAAAAAAGAAACACCACTCACTTTTTTTCCCTAAAATTGTATTTTTTTATGTATGAGTTTCCTTTTTCATTTTACCATATGAAGGCTTACCGGCTCCAGTGATGTCACTACCGATTCAGTGAACAACATATTTTTCTCCCGTTTTCCTGGAAATATTTATTTGTGTACTGAATAAGAAAAAAAAAAAGTTCAGGTTTGGTATTAATTTGTCCCTGTGGCATCTTTTTATCTAAAACCATCTTCCTCTCAAAAATTAACTGATAACAAACACTTGTTAAAATCCCTTCTAAAAATTGTTGAAAATGGCGGAGCGACGTGGAGCCTTTGGCCTTCACTGATCTGATAAATCTTATCTTTCTTTCAAAGTACACTCCCTCTGTTTTAGTGCGGCTGCACTCCAAGCACGGACGCCTCTTGTCAAAAGGTGCTTGTATCATTTTAGGATGATATTCTTTTGATGTTCTTACATTCAGATGTGTCTTCGCTTGGATTTAAGTCTCTTTTGATGTCAGAGAAATCTAATTAGATCCTTCCTGTCACTTTTATCACCATCAAATACAGCTCAGCTTTGGAGATTTTCAGGAGTAAAGCTTTAATTCCGCCTGATGTAGCGGTACGGATTCAAACATTTTTGGAGAACCAAACTATTGTTTGTCACCAAATAAAAACACTCTAATGAAAAAAAAATGTCCATAGACCTTTGATTACTCAGAAATCTTATGTTTATAATAAAAAAAAGTTGAAAGCTGATTTTTTCTAAAGAGAAGCTGCATTATGATTATATTTTTTAACCAAAATGTGAAGAATATAATTTTTTAATGTTACTATCTAAGGTCTTAAGCTAAGAAAAATAATTATTTTCCAAAAAGTTAACAAACATGTCCACTCATTAAATTGTCTATTTTGTAATTAGTAAATGCATGATACCAGAATTCACTGTTAAATAGAGAAGCATCGGCCTCCTTTTTATTACATTTTTGTGAAAACTGGAAATTTATTAAATACTTCAAAGATGTTCCAACTATAAAATAAAATCAATGTCAACTCCTCCTCAACTCCACTTTTGAGGTGATCAACAGTCTATGTGCATCACAGGTGGATTCTCTGTCAGTCCTCTTCTGTAAAAGATATTAAAGAGACCAGTGAAGCACTCACACACACAAACACACAACTGAGATGGTTTGTTCCTACAGAAATAGCCATGGACCTCAAGGGAAATGATGCCGCCTCAATTGTTTTATATGTTTTTCCAAAATTTCGATTTAGATCCTACATGAACCATACTTGCAGGTGATCCCATGAGCATCGGTGCACGCCTTTTACCGACAACAGCCTGGACATGGATTTTTATGCGCCACATTAAGCCTGAATGGCCACTCCCACTATGCGTGTGACGCAATGTAAAGAAGGCATCAAGTGCTGCAGGCAGAGGGACACCAGCTCATGTCGGTGAAATGAAATAGCACCATGTATTTGTGCAGCTGTATATACAAATCTCTTTTGTGTAGCAGTGTCCAGTCAATCCGTATTGATAGAAGAGATTTTAAACTTTCTGTTTTTACATAAATGTAGATATAGTAGATAAAACTATTTAAAGCAATTGACCTAAAAGAGTTTTCTCAAAATCCCCTTTGAGTTATGTTCATTCAAATGTTGCGGATGCAGTCATCTTTTGTCTTTTAGAAAAGGTGTAAATGAAACGAGACGACAAATAAGCTGAGCACAAAGGTCCAGTGCGACTCTTGGCGTTCTTTGCTTGAGCAGACACTTTAATGTCCAACACAGGAGAACTAGACCCATTTCTCTGAGGCTGTTTGCTTTAGAATTCATATTTGCCCTCTGTGCGCTGCGGTGCTGCCGTGTTACAGTACATGAATCATAATACCGAGTGATAAAGGAGCCAAACAAAAGGAAGTGGAAATGTAAAATGGACCTGATCATCAGTTTGTGTCCTCAATACCCCCTGGAGCAACAAAAGAAAAGAGGAGACAAAGAGGAGAGCAGGTTTTTTAAGAGAACTGATGAGCTGTAGAAGTGAACATAACATCGCCAACAAAAGTAGTTTTTCTTTTTACCATTAACCTTAAGAATGAAATCAAACAAGAAGCCAAAAATCGTTTTAGGGAGTTTATTGCTTTGCTTGTTAAATATTTTGCTTTAGAAGCAAAAAAGGAAAACTCTGCTTTAATAAGCAAATAAAAAAGCAGATTCAGATACATGTTGTAGTTATAAAGTTGTATTCAGTAGATCATACCTGCGTTGTATGCTTCATGGGAGTACTGGAACGTCTGTTTGCCATTATTTTTATTAGAGCTACATTTGTGGTCCTCGAACACGTTTGCCAGATCTTTTTTTTTTAAACTCCAAAAAGGCTTTTTCTGCTTTAGACTCACGAGATAGATTATAGAAGTTAAAAGAAACAAAGACAGTGTGTTCATTGAAAGAAACAGGATCCTAAACAGTGTGGAGGACCGTTCTCCTGGTCACCGGTCTGGCTCAACAACACATTCTCACCCCCAAGTCGTCACATATTGGCGTTGGGCTAAGGACTTTTTTGGGTGTCAACTCAACGTTTTTTGACATGCTTGCTGTTCCCATTAAATCCCGGGTCCCTGCAAACTGAAACCGGTGCTGTACTCTAACCTATATCCTCGTACCACGCCCTGAGGTCCAAACCCCAATATGTGACGACTTGGGGATGAGAAAGTGTTGGGTTCAACTGATCTAGGACGGCATTCCATTTCTTAGCCAGGGTTCATTATAGATCAGCCATTGTGGTTGTGTTGGTCACTCTCACACCAACAGCTTAAAGACTTACTTTAATGAACTGTGGTGTTCATTTTTCTTTCTTTTTCTTGGTGCATTTTTCTGATTATGAGGGACATGTATAAAGAAAATTAGTTTTAAAATTGCATTTCAGAGTATTTCTTAATTCAAATCCTTGTGAGTGAGGAGCAGACGAAAGAAAAAAAAAATGCTGTTTAAAAAAGCTTGTAGAAGTGGTGTCGGTGCTACAGCCACGAGCTCCATTCCATCTGATACATCCACTTCTAGACGACTAGACATCTCCAAGTTGACATCTGGAACAATGCTGTTTGCATTTTATTTTAAAAAAGAATGTTTCTGCCAATAGTCAAAATAGATAGAAATTAAACAACTAAAACCTTTTTCTTCAGGGTGTATGTTAATCCACAGAATCATGTTAACACAGTTCTTGTTTTTTTCTTTGTTAAAACTAACAGAAGGCATTTTGGAACACAGTGTTATTTTCCTATAATACCATTACAAATCATAGTTTTTAAGGCAGCATCATTTTTGTGTCTACGCATTGCAGTCTGACGGTTAGACATCGTCTCATGCTTGGATTTTTCAGAAAGCACCTGCATCATACGCAGTTAGATGACACAGGATTATTGTTGACATTTTAGAAGTTCTTCTTGACATTTCCGTTTTCCTCTGGCTTCTCTCCAGGTGCAACGAGGGAAACAACCAGTCGTGGAATCCCACAGAGTCCGCCCACTGCAACAGGCGGCGCTTTCTCCCACAGGACATACAGAATGACATAGAATGTCCATCTTCGCAGGATCTTCCGCCTCCGCCTCCCCCATCTCCACTGCCCCACCCGAACACCCTCCCTTTGCTGGAGAAGCCCCCTCCCATAGTGACCACCTCCAACGGCCGCTCCGACCTGCTCGGGCGAGGGGTCAGTCATAGTTTGGGGTCAGTTCAGGTCGGATCGGTGCATGGGTTGATACAGTGCCGAGGTTTAGGAGCGGGGGACTCCAGTTCGGGTCCAGGTGTGGGCCGGAATCCGCTGGTTCAGGAACTATCAGAGCTGGAAGGTCAAATCGCTGCCATAAAGCAGCAGCTGCAGTCGGCCATGCGAAGGAAGAGGGAGCTGGAACAGTACCAGTCAGAAAACCAGCAACCGGACCAGACTGCACCCAGTCAGCTCCCAACGCAGGCGTACAGCCAGCCCCACCAGCAGACTAACAAACACAAAAACACCCTCCCAGACTTCTGAAGCTCGCCTCCTCTGTTTTGTCCAGAGAAACCTTCTTAGACTTAAGGACTAGTTTCCTAAACCTCCAGGTCCTGGATACGGATCCTCACCTGTATTCTGGAGCCGGGGCACTTGCAGATTTCTTGTAACAAGATCCTTTTTTTTTAGGCTCAGGAGTTTCCCGGAATGCTGGAACAAAACGTTCTGATCAGGTTCTCTCTTGGTCATTTTGTGACCTTTGAAAGGCAAAGCATGATTGTATGAGAAGCGCAAGACGGGGTCAACGAGAAAAACCTGGAGCCAAATCTGTTCTGAGAGCTCCCTGTGTCAGCCATCCTCTTCACCTCCATTCCACCTCGTCTTGATCCATTTCCTGTCTCTGTCCCAGAAACTTTCATTTTCTGCTTCCATCCATTCTCTGACGCTTTTTTCTTTTAAGCTTCATCTCCGTCTCCATGGTGATGAGCATAATCATAGGTTTGACGATGGTATTGAAGTAGTTTGTTGAGGCTCTTGGAGAACGTTTGACCTCTGCTTGAACCCCACCAGGTAAGTCTGGATGTCACTGAAACCTCTCCCAGACGCCAGCGATTGCTTCATATTACCACCGCTGACCCTATGCTTCTGCCCCCCCCCCAGTGCTTCTGACTAGCCATTTCTCTCTGATAAGTCTCCTGCGCCTTGATGAGGCTGATGCTGCAAGATTTTAATGAAAAAGATGGTGTACAAAGAGCTTTTCCCCCCTGAGACACCTGGATGAAGAAGAGCCACTTTACATCCACCACCGGATTACAGGACACAAAACACGCCAACTTCTGAGTCACCGTAAAATGTTCAGTGATGCACCCCCACTCAACAGAAGAGTCTAGTTTGCAATTGGGGGAGGTGTCAGCAGGTGGTTCAAACCAGGCATAAATATGCAGAGTTCAGAAAGCAGAAATGGAAGGAATAGTCAAACACTGACCATCGATCGGTCGGAATCTGAACACACCAGTGCACTTTTTCTGTGATGATCTTTTCTGGTTTGGTTTTGTTCTGTTAATAAAAATATACCTCTCTTCTTTGCACCTCTTTTTTTTGGTTGTTTTTAAGTCTGTTGTCAATGTATCATAGAAGGCATTTGAGCAAAAATATTTTTGCCATTATACTGTCAATGAATGGTCTATTTTCTAAAATAAGTCATATATAAGGTGCACTAAACTATTTAGCGCATTAAGTGAAACTAAAGAGTCAGATTAGTCAGTCAGACTTTATTAACTGGGTTCACAGTAATCTTAGAACGTGTTTGTAATACGCTGCATGCTAGCCACGTTAAAGGTTGACTTTATTTCCCTCTGCCATGAGGGTGAGGCGAGGAAGAATTAACTTTTTCCTGTAGGTGTGCTCTGAAGCACAGAAATTTACATTTAGATGTAAGTAATGACTTTTTGTTTTAGCAAGACTTTTTTAAAGTTACAAAACTATTGTTATGTACTTTCCAAGCACTGTCAGCTATATGCTAATGTAGATGACTGGTCACTATTGAAGACGTCATTGAATAGGAGTAATGTCCAAATCTAAAGACATTGAGTATGTCTGAATTTCTTCCCTACTCACAATTCAATATATAGTGCGTTCGCCATTTTTTTAGTGCTGTCTGAATCTACAATTCCAAAATCGAGTGTACTAGAAAATTTGCCAGAAGTATTTGGAAAGAAAGTGTGCATTGATGCTCACTACATTAGCAAATATAGACCACAATGATTTGCGGTCTAACAATTTTAGCTGAGAAAAAAAAAAAAAGTGTAAATGTAATTTTTAAAACTATCCACATTTTCATCATCAGAGCACGGTGGAGTCACAAACTGACATAAAATATTCGTATTGATTCGATTTTCTCTTTGTGAAATTGGTGACGTCATCATAACTGCCTTTTAAAAAGATGAAAGAAAAGTAGAAAGCATAGTGTCTTAATTGCTTTAAAAAATCAGAGCACTATATAGTTCAGCACTATATGGTTTTTAAGTAGTTAGGGATTATGATTGGAATTTGGACATAGCCACTACTTTTCCTTGAAGTTCCCCTACAACAATTTAAAAAAAAACTTTCTCAGTAGTGTTTTAATAATAATTATGAAATTTCAACCAAAATTTCACTGCCAAAATGTCTTAAAAAGCAAGTTTTCATGTTGATCTGAAGATTGTTTCCAAAATCTCCTCTGAGGGGGCGTGGCTTTTGGTGCTAAGCTGAGCAGGTCTGTTCAATATTGCTACACGTTAGTTACATTAGCAGATTCACAATAACAACAAAAGATTTTGATAGAGTGCCATGTACCTCCCAATCACCTCAACATCCATTAGCACAACCAGAATTAATCTATTTATATAGGCACCCTGGATTATAAGGC